>NW_027104696.1:750181-781619 GCF_000696795.3 Halyomorpha halys | reverse complement strand
GGTATAATTGGTATGCCGACAAAGGAAATTATTTTAAGTTAAAAAACCCCAGCTGGTACCTCTCATACATATCAATATTAAAACAATGTCTCTTGTTGCGAAAAACTGAATTTTTTCACGATTGGAATCCTTTCCAAAAACAATTTTAAAAAAAGAAATAAATATTGGAAAATAAATTAATTAATCAGGTATCTTCTTACCTTAAGTAATAGCGATTAAAACTTAAACATTTTTATTTATAATCTTAACACACCTAAATCTTTCTTGAAACTTGTTAATATTGTTTAAATAATTAAAAATTTGTATCCATTTTAGTCTCAAAAATTTTTTTATTTCTTTGTAGGTCCGAAGGTCAATTCGACCATCCTCAAGGACAATCTTAATATAATTTTAGAACCAAATCATTTAAAAAACAACTTCATGTAGGCAATTCTGCCCAGATCATTTATATCAGTTCACAAATTATCCAAATTAGTAAAATTTTCACATTAAATTAAAAATTAAACATTTGTATAACAGTCAAGCATTCTTTGTTAATATTTATTACAATAATCATGTAATACATTTTAAAAAAGAAGGTTTTACTGTGATAAATATTTTTAATTTTTAATTTAATGTGAACATTTGACTAATTAGGATAATTTGTGAACTGATATAAATGATCTGGGTAGAATTGCCAACATGAAGTTGTTTTTTTAAATGATTTGGTTCTAAAATTATATTAAGATTGTCCTTGAGAATGGCCGAATTGGCTGAAACATCGAAATTATAAAAAAATTACAACTGTTTTGAGACTAAAATAGATAAAAAGTTTAATTATTTACACAATAAACTTTTTTATTTTTTAAAAAACTGTCATTATATAATTCTGGCCTAAAAAATTTCAGTTGTTAGGTAATATGAATCGGTTCCATTGTGTGGTCGTAAGTCCCGCTAGGAACCACTATCGATACATCGACATCAACATAACATTCATCACCATCCAACCAGCATTCATCCATTATATTTAATATTGAGGGAAGGTGGAGAGATCTTTCAATTCACATAAATGCAGTAATTTTAGTTGAATTTGAGAAATAAAAGATGGTAAAAATAAAATAAAAGCGATTAGTCGTAAAATATTAATTTTTAAAATACTATACATAGAAAAATAATTGAACAAAATCTGTTTTCTTATAGTTCATTGTTACAGCTTACGTTTTTAATAGTTTTGTTTGAAAATACCTACGGAATTACTTTGTGACAACTTTGGGACTTAATACCAATGCTACTGCTATACGAATGTTATCAAAAGTACAAGCAATGTTTAATACCTAAATTTGTAATAATATAGGTATTATATACAGTAGTGAGGAGTATTACAGAACTGGAAAATTTTGATTTCAAAAAACAACAATAACCGAGTCTCACAAAATGGTCTTTATCTGAGAACAGCTCAAAAACCAAAATTATACGAAACTGAAATTACATGTTTAAGGCAGATATATGCCTGGGATTTTTACCTGGGATTGATCGAAAATATTTTAGATTATGTCAAAAACGGCTCTAATGATTTTGATTAAATTCTGTTTATCAAAAGTGTTACTTCTGAACAGTTCCCAGATAATTATCTAAAGCCACCCTAGGACAAATGTCTTCCATATAATATATTTATTTCTTGATTGCATGTTAGCGACTTCTTATTGGTTTTCACTTTCAAGAGTTTCAACTTCTACTCCAATTTTGCCAATCGTGGGCGTACCCGGAGAAGCTGCCCGAAGTGGAAGTGGCAACAATTATTAATTTGATAAATTTTTTTTAAACAAATAATTTTAATAACTAATACAGCGTTGCTATAATTACATATAATTTTCATAAAGTTTTGGTTTTATTCGCCTTTTCCGTGCTGGAATGTCACAACCTGAACGACCATGGCTTAGCCCCTCTAGTTTTGATTCTACACCCTTGTCGCCAATGGTACTTGTTTTATCTGGTTTCCATCGTGGAACTGCAACTTTAGTTAAATGAATAAATTAATGTTTCGTTTTATATCATCTTGAGTGCATCCAGATCTGAAAGGGTGGGCGACAGAGTGCTCCTCTCAGTTAGAAGAACACTTCAGAAATATTTTCTTAGAAATGTGTGGGCTGAGACCAATTATAATGAATACAAAATATTTCTCGAGTATAATAACCATTAATCGTTTATTGGAAACGATAAAATTAAAGCGAGGAGATGGAAACCCACGCTTAACCTTGAGGCACCTGATCATGGAGGGCACGTCGGAGAGGAAAGTATAGTTGTCATTTTTATTTTATTTGTTTTTACATATTCGATGTTTTGTATCAGCGAATATAAAAAATACGAATGATATTTATTTAACAAACATTATTGTGCCTAAGAGAGGGTCATAATCGTGGCTGAGTTGGCCAAAATGTTCAGAAATGGCTGATTGGCTGAAACATCATTGACAATGGTCATATAATGCATTGACAAGACAATGCACTCTTTTACTATGAGGAGCAGCTAAATTTTTTAACATCTAACCTATCCAATCATTACAGTGTTAAGTCCCATATTATGTTACCAACAATATCCTTTGTCACGATCTCAATATCCCATTTGTTCTTTACCTTCTATCATCCAAATTCTCAAACTTCCATCACAATTTTATCTATCATCCTAGACGTCTAGTACAATCCTTACCCCTGTTCCTAAAATCATGTTTTTTATTTATGATAAGGTATAATATGGGAATTATTATTTCTTGATAAAATGAAGCAATCCGAGTTCTGGTTGACTGGCTATGCTAATATGATTTCGACACCGGTCGGGACCTCTGCATCAGTAGGCAATTACCGATTAGGATAAACAACAAACGACTTAGGAAATTGGAGCATTTTCCAACTGAGCCGCGGCTGGAAAGCGGAAAAGTCAGCGAAATCTTGTCAACTGTGAAATCGTCTTCCCAATCTGATGCAGGTACTGTTCTTTAGAATTGAATACTCATTATTATAAAAAACAAAACAGGCTTAGTGAATCTAAAGGTCATCAGTCTACATCAGTGATTCCCAAAGTGTGTACCACCGCCCCTTGGTGAGCGCTGCAGCGATCCAGGGGGGCGGTTTCCCTGCATGGCCACAGGTGCATTGGTGGGCGATGAATAACTACAAGTTGTCACGGTTAACTATATTAATTCTAACGAAAATAGAGCTGAGGATTACTAAATTGTTAGCAGCACACCCGGTTTCGAAACATTTCGAATGTTTTAACTTTTTTTTGTATTACATCCTATATATTTTGAATTCAATAAATAGTTTCATAATTTCCAAGTTCAATATTTTTAATTTACACCTTTCTTTGCTATATTTTACGAAAAAGGTATAAACAGTAATACATATATATTTCCTATTACTATTAAAATTTTTAAGAAAGTGATTAAAGGGGGTGGTATGTAATATTGCTTCTGGAAAGGGGGCGGTAGAACAAAGAAGTTAGGGAACCACTGGTCTACATCAATCAGATCTTACACATCTTCCAGCTAGTAATTTTCTTAAAGCAATGATTCGATCCTAAAAAGTTGATAATTCTCATATCGACCGCCTCAAAACAAAATAAATAAATATAAAAGGTTAAATTGAGAAAAATGTATGTATTTTTATATAATTAATTTAATTTTGAAAAAAAGACAAAATTTTAAATAAATAAGGGTGCACATGTGTCTTGCTAAGATTAGCAATGTTTAGTTCAAAATCTATTAGTATCATTCAAGGCTGACTTTAACCAAATTTTGGATTCCCAACAACATTCATGGGGTGCGCCTGTCTACCAACCCAAAGGTTGTCAGATCGAGTCCCGATCCCACCCGGACTTTTTTCAAGCATAAAATAACACAAAACTCACTAACAATCTCCCCTCGGGCATTTGTGAGGCCCATTAGCTAATAAGTAGCGCTCATAAAAAATAGGCGTGGGAGTGAAGAATCCTCCCTACGAAAAAACCACGTCAAGAGTCCTAGACCAAACTAGTCTTAGACCTTCAGGTCTGTCGCAGATATAATAATAATTATAATAATGTATTTGAATTGTAACAAATATAATACAAATAAACATTTATAATAGGTAATTTTCTTGGATTTTGATAAGCAAAATCAATAATTACTTTTTAGAAGTATATTTATGTAAATAATTTTCTCTCAACATCAGTGAAAAACTGTTCAATCATTCTTGAAGCAATCATGTTTCTCAGTTCATTCTTGATCCGTTTTAATTTATGGGTCACTGGAATAAGTGAACTAAGTGAGATAATGGTACTAGTTAGGGCAACTACTGAAGAGAGCATTGTTTTCTCACTTTATAAAAATTAAAAAAACAATGGTAAAAGCATCCACCGCTATTGTGAGATTACTAGACTAACCAAAATGTAACAGGCTGGTTTTATTGGTTGAAAAAATATTTTTAAATTTGTTGAGCTTTGAGCCGTTCGTAATTGAGCGCGACAAAGCTGCAACTTTGACTGGCTCATGATTACAACGGTGCCGGTTCGAATCCGGCCGGGGAGTTGACTGTGGGGGTGACCTCTAACCATGGTTAGAATAGGGTGGTAACCTGTAAAAAAACTCCTGCCTCCCATGTAGGTCTGAAATGAGTTGGAAGGGGATCATAAGAAAAATGTATGTAGAACTTTTAAATAAATAATGAAATATTCTTCATAAAGTTCCTGAAGTTTTTTTACTATCCAGAATACGCTGCTTTTCATCAAATTCATTAGTTTCAATGATCTACGAATGGCCATAAATAAGTTCTCCACATCATACCGATATTACAAAAATCAAACTACTACTCAATTAGCGGGACTGTTGAACACACAGAGAGTGAAGATCACAAAGAGAAAACCGAAAGACGAAGAGGTCTGTAATCGACAGTCCGACAAGAGAGTTCATCGGCTTTCGATCCATCTATCGTCTCATCAAAGCTGTCCGATCAAATATGTCTGTTAAAAGTCTGATTGTTGACCCAGAAATGTATGTTGTACGGTCAGTGAAGAACATAAATAAGTAGAAACTTATTTATTAGGGCCAACGGTTTTTTTTTTTTTTTTTTTGTTATTAGCCCTGAAGAAGGTTTTAAATTCCGGCCGAAACGTTGGAGCTAATAAATAAATGTTTACATACTTGTGTTCTTCACTGACCACACCCTCATCATCTCATATAAATATATATTTTTTTTCAACCTCGTATCCTGTCTTAAGGTTAAAAATTAAAAAAAAAACAATATTTCTTAATTCATATATTTTTTCGGGATGGTGCCTCTTTTAAAATCTAATTTGCTTCAGTATTATTGAGCAAGAAACAATTTTTTAAATGTATAACAAAATTTTACTGAAACAATTCGCTATTATAGTATTCATTATTCATTGTTATGTATTTGGTTAATGTCTTTCAGTTCAAATATTCCACTTTTTCTAATCTGAAAATTATGGAAATTTCATTAAATGGCTTAACCTCGTTGCATTTTATTTTTAAATTTCATTTTTATTCTAGTAATATAATTTATTTAATTATTAATTCTTCTTCAAAACTAAATATCCAAAAAATAAATAAATAAAATAAATGATTTTATTTCTTTTTGCTATCGATTACTACCTTCATAATAACGGTTTGATTCGGAAAGATGACATGAAGCTGCCATCAGGATAGCGGAAGTGTTGAAAGGTACCAAGAGAGAGAGATGTGTTCCAGACACAACAATGTTAGGTGGGCAGGAATCTTGATAACAATTCTGATCACATTGAGGCAAGATGGGGTCACATATTGTATTTAGGCAATAGATCTATTATCTCTTATCTCTGATCTGTACAGGTTAGTCTTTAGATAATTCACAGGAAATTATCTATAAAAGATAAAAAGATTTATCAATATAGCCTGATAAATCTTTTTTAAATTCTTAAAAAGTATTTTCCAGGTGTTAAGGTCAGCCACTATTATAGGTGATTTATATTAACTAAGGACTGGTCTTTTTATCACAAATATAAAAAGTCCATTCTATATTTGTATTCATCTTCAGATGACAAATCCCAGTTAACAAGCTATTGGAGTGAAAATAATGAATTTTAAATCCTTTATCATATCAATTTTTTTAATTTGTTTGAGTTCCAAGAACTTCTAGTGCAAGTTAATAAGTTAGTTATTTCACTCCAATTTTGAATAACTTTAATGAAAACTACATACTATTACTAGTCAAAATTTATGAGTCTGCCAAGTATAGTTAGGGGGAATACAAAATTACGGTATTTAAATAAAATATTTAAAATAATTTTTTTTCATTTGGAGCTTTGATTTATAAAAAAACTATTCCAGGAATACGCACAAATGTCTACCAACAATAAAATTAAAGATGGTTTAATGCACAATAAACTAGTTTCTAACGCTTATCTTCACAGGGGTATTATGAATTTTTCATATGAAATTTTGTTCATACTACTAGAAATAAACGTCGTAAACTACTTTATGCCATATTAAACAGCTTTAATTTTGGTGATAATACACATCTGTACGTATCATGATTCCTGAGATATAAATTTAGAAACTACTGATTTTTTAGTACAGTGTTTAAGAAATATTACTTTAAAACTAAAAAAAAGTAAACAGCTTTGCTAGGGCTCATATTCTAGTAAATTTACTCTACTCTAAATGGTGTTTTATGAGGTTTTGTAGAGTCGTAGGTAGTTTTAACGATACGGGGCTCTGAATGAAAAACTATTTTATTCAACATGTTTAAACAGCCCTAACCTATGTTTGGCAGACTCATCAATTTTGGCTAGTAATTAAACGAAGTTTTCATTAAAATAGACAGAAATTGGGGTGAAATAGCTGACTTTTTTCTACCGGGCTCTTGTACTATTAGGGCAGATGGGTTGAGATGTTAACAAGAACCCCTCAACTGACAGTTGATGAATGATGAATTTATTTGTTTATTATGAATTAATCTTAATTATTGATTGATGATATGAATTTATATATTAGTGAGGACTTTTTATTTAAAGTTATTTGTTATCTCATATCATTTTTCCTATTTTAAAAGCTTTTCTTTTATGTCCTTGAGTTGGCAGACTCATCCATTTTGATTAGTAACAATACATATTTTTCATTTATGTAATAAAAATTTAGGGTAAAATAACTGACTTTTTCAACTGTTGGGCTCCTGTACTACTAGTTAGAAAAATATATGTATATCTATTTCGTGTCTTTATGAAAACAAGTATGCACATTCCGAAGCGGGATGCACAATACTGAGAAATGTGTCATCTTGTAGTGACAGCTTTCCTATCTTAGGACCTTTTCATCGTCACTTGAAAGCCTAAGATTCCAACCAACACTGCAGAGAAGAAACGTCAGTCATGTTGGAGGTTTAACGAACAATGTTTCTCATACTTGAACTTCAAAATTTAATTCTGCCTTCTGCTACTGTCAGTTCAAATTTCTTTGTTCATTTATCCTGTACGGTGACCACTTTCACCAATTTCAACAGCCCTGAAAGACCTCCTATGTGGTTCGAAATATTATTAACAAATAATTGAAACTATTTCTTAATTATTTTTGTTGACCGCAACCTGAATCATCTCCTTCAAATTCATATATTACCAATATATTAATTTTCCTTCAGTTAATTAGTATTTCATGATATTCTTTAGGCTAAATTAGGACAAGTAACTTTTTTTTTCACTCAAGTATTCTAAATACCAATTATGATACTTCAAAGTATTAATTGTCAATTCCAAGGGTACATTGCGATCCATACCATAGACGTATTGTCTATTTTTGTCAATCATCAACTATTATTTGTTAAATTATGCCATAGTTACAATGCCAGTTCTAAGATTTTATATCAATCCGGATACTTTATTTATTGATTTAGATTTATTCATATTTTAAAGTGATTTTGGTCTCAAAAAAATACTTTTTTATAATTGATCAAAAATATTGCCGAAAGAATTTTTTTTTTTGGTTTATCAACTCTTTCCCCTTTTCTATTCTCCTTGTTTGTCAGAACAAATACTGGCGCAATACCCACCCTACCTATTTTTGAGGATCATATCGCAGATTTCCTATAGGTTCCTTGTTCTGACCTCTGACCATGTCTATAGTAAATAACATGTATATAAAGAATGGCAAAATGAGTTTCCAATATGAATATATTATGTTAAACAGATATAAAACCGTAATTAGCGCCCTAAAAAAAAGAAAATGGCGAATTTTCAGAACTTCTCAAAAACTTTCGACTCAAAAAAAAAAATTGTCTGGGAAATTTGCTAAATGATGATCCAGACAAAAAAGAAAAATGTATATAGGTAGTGGAGAATGAAAAAAAATTATCCTTGCTTAGTTTAGTATATCTTACATTAAAAAATGTAACGCTTCCATGTTGAAAAAAAAAAACGAAGAGATTAATATTTTGATTTTTCTGTGAAAAATTTGAGACCACAAAATTTAAATTAGTAATTATTACCATTAGACAAAGCTATAAATAAACGAATTTGTAAAATATTTATACACCTATCGCTAGAGGAGGGAATATATACTTAAATATTGAGTAATAAAGTAAAAGTGGACAGCCTTGTAGTACACCCACCGCCTACGCTCACCGTTAGCAGTCTTGCCCTTGTTATAGTGCGGTCCATGTGGTCAGTGTTGAGGCTCCGGTCGGTTTGGAAGGGACTACCACCAATTATAATAAATACACTTTATAAAACTATAAAAAACAATAACTAAATCTGCACTGCTGCAATCCATTAAGGGTCGGTGATTCGCTATTTTGTAAGGAAGTAAAGTTACTATACCAACGGTTGTGCAAGGAGGTAATTTGGCCAGAATCGCCAAGATTTTTCCCCAATTAACGGTACCCTCTTTTTTTAAAAGCTTTATGGCCCGTAGCACTTCTTATACCATAATGTTGAGTTACGGCTACATTTACAGAATAAATAATTATCTACCACAGCCGAATTCAAACTTGGATCTTGGGCATTAGTAGCACATAATCACTGAGCCACCACGCTCCTTCTTTATAAAATACTATACACAAATCAAATATGTTTGTAATAAAGCGTTTTTTCGGCTTTTATAATATTCTATTTATAGGTAAACTTTTTAAATTTAGGTAAGACAATCCTAACCAACGGGACCTGCCCCACTAAGAATCCAGGGAGTGACGGTTCTATATCACTTTTGAAATATTTGCTAAAACGGGAAGAAGAGAATATAAGATAGTCTAATCGAACAATGTTAAAGTGCCCCTGAAATTGAAAAACGGCGTGAAACCCCCCTCTCCCACCCTGTATGGTAGCCTTCCTCATCTCAAATTGAATACAGAAACGTATATCGAGTAGGTCGATGTGCAATATGTCACAATCTCACAAGATAATAATATATATAATATAAGATATATAATATAACAGATAAGAAAATACAACAAAAAAAGTCAATCCTTCCCGACCGGACGCACCCCATTAAGACCCATTTTTTCTCTCCAATTTTACTACCTCAAACAAAACCAATAAATAATACAAAAAAATAAGAATATGTATACATAATTATTCTTTCTTTGCCTGAAAGGTATTTTGTTTGTGGGATCCGCTGCGTGGAGGGGACCACTAAGGGGCTTATGCACCGTCTGCTTTGTCAGGAGTGTGAAGGGACTTCTCAACTTGTAATGACTACTAAGACCCCCAAGGAGCGACCGCTCTATAACACTTTTGAAATATTTGCCTAAAAGTGGTAGATGATACTTAAGGATAGTCTAAACGAGAAATGTAAATAAAGCGCCTGAAATTGAAAAACGGCCTGAATTTCAGTCCTGTACAATTATCGTTGTTTCCAAAACTGGTAGTATAACAGTAACAGATCTATATTTATTCAGAATTTTGAAAATAATATTTTTTTTTAATTTCTCACTAAATGATTTTATTAAAACAAAATAAACATATTTTCTAAGAAAACTAATTTTCCTATTATAAAAGTCCTGTACTAACCGGAATAAAATATCTTTATAGAATTTTTATACTGCATTATTTTACTAGATGTTAAAAATAAAAAAGCTCCACTGTATTATATCAAAAAATATAATAATATAGTGAAAACAAAATTAAGTAAAAATGTAAACGAGTGGTATAACATTGATCCATGCTTACGCCAATACTAGTTTGATGATTTATTTCATTAATAAAATCGAATTGTAGAAGCAATTGCTGAAGACAGTGAAAAAGAAAGTATATTAATTATTTGAAAATTACTGTAATACTTTTTTTGTCATTCATTGGGTTAGATATTGTATTTTTTTTACCTTTCTAGATTTATTATAAGTATAGCTGTCTAGCGGCATTTACTTCTAATCTAAGCATTTTTCAAAGCCTTCTTTATATAATTAATTAATATTATATTAGTTAAATGTTTTATTAAAAAAGATATCTTATATTCTTAGATAAAACAACTAAATCAATTTGATTAGAAACGTTATCCCGTGATATTGAGATTTAAGTGAACGTTTGACATTTCATTCCACTATTATGTTTGAAGGATTTTTGTACATTAAGATAATTAGAACTATACGTGATCTATGCAAGTGTGAATGTTGCTTTTAACACTGTCTAAGGACACGGCATACAGGAAACTACATCAGATTTACCTTTCTCCAATCATTTTATCATATATAGTCAAGGGTTTACATGCTACAATTTGAGCATGAGGAATGCTGCAAATTACTACTGGGATTTTGGAAAAAAAGGAAGAGTCATAATGAGTAGTATATAACTAATTATTAAATTTTTATATATGTTTTTTTTCTTTATTTTTTTTATTTTATTTATTTATTTATTGATATTTACAACTGTATAAAAAAATACAACAAGTAAATTTGATCATAATGACATAATGATATGATACAGGATGTAGAGAAACTACCCAGTAGTAGAACTCTAAAAACAGTTTACAATATAAGGTCACGAGGCCATCTTCTTTTCTTTTTTTTTCTAAATATTGTTTTTATCAAATAATTGTAACAACACAATTGTGGATAAGTGGAGTAGCTTAATGTATAAGGCGCTATGCTACTGACACCTGGGACCTGGATTTGAATCCGATTGTGACAGATAATTATTAATTCTGTTACTGTAGCCGTGAGTCAATCTTGTAGGATACAGGAGCGTTCTGGGGCACACCCGGCCTCTATGAAGTGAGTATCCTTAATTGGGAGGAAACTAAGCGGTTGAACCTGTCCTTGAACAAATCTTTCGTTGTATAAAAAAAAATAATAAAAAAAATGCTTACTTAGGAAGTAGTGAACCCTTGACCATTCAGATTCAGGTTATAGGATTTCGTGAGAGTTTCAATTCACAAGTACATCCTAAGATGTATATGGAACAAAGTTATGTGATTTTTGACTGTAAAGCCCAATAGATTTCAGACAGTTACAAGTGTTCAGACAATTTCTTTTTTTCATAATCATTTACTTTTAATATCTTAAATTTAATAAATTTATAATATAGTATATAGCCAGACCACGAACCGAACAATAAATCCACCAATACAAATATTAATATTCCAAGAGAGGTTAAATGCCTCCTAAATAGCCCGCTAAGAACACATTACTGGCTCCCTACCGCGCAGGTCTGGAGGAATGCGCGCCAGAAATAGACCGCCATAACCCGCCAGTCTGGAGCGGGAAATTTAAATGTCTCCAATTAATCTTTGAAGCAGAGTCGTAAACAACTTTATGAAGGGCTATTAGCTAAAGATCGGATGTGTTTAAGCCGAATATCAGGACCTTTTGCTCTTTAATTTTACTAAACTCCTCTCACAGTAATTATTATATAACAGGAATCGACTATTTGTTTATGTTCTAAAGTAATAGACGATAAATCTAATAAACAATAAATAAATTATTATTATTAGTCATAAAAAATCTTGTATTTTCCTTTTCTTTATATAAAACCGACATTTCTGAGGCGTCCTTAGTCCTACTCAGAAAGAATAAACACGTTTATTGAGAAGTGATAAACAACTGTATTTTAAACACATATAGTAAATTTTATGCTATAATGGCATGTTACAAACTTATAAAACATTAAAAAAGCACTTTAAAAACATTTTACACTCGAAGTCATCTTCTTTTCAAGCGCATTAGAGGATCATTGGGAATGAAAGAGGAAGCAAGGTTGGAAACTAGTGGTTTTGAGTGGTTAGGGAGTTTATAATGGAAGGATTGATGACAGGTTCGGGCTAGATTGGTTACATAGGGAACACTTTATGACAAAGTAAGGACCATTGAGGATTTTACGAAGGATTTTGGATTTTAAGGATCAGTTACGATAGAAATTAAAGGTTTAGTGGAGCCCCAAAGCTCAACTCCGTATGTCCAGATAGGTCTTCTTACTGCCATGTAGATCAGTCTTTTGTAATGAGTTGGAAGCTTAGACCGTTTGTCTAGTAAGTGCTGTAATAGTCGGAATCGACTTGTTGTTTCCTGTTTTTTTTCAGTCTTTTAGGAGGATTCCAAGTTAATCTTTTGTCTAGATGAAGTCTAAGGTAGCGAATCTTCACTACTTTTTATTCAAGAATTTGTGCTATAATATCTTTAATTCGTATTTTTTTAAATGTTGATATGGGATGTTAAATCGCTGGGATGCATTTATCCGATTTTGTCTTTCTGTCTCGATGATTCCTTAATTGGGGTAATTTTGAAAATTCCAATATTTTTCCCTAAAAAGGCAAAAAATAAAAAAGAAAGCTATCATCTCTTGTCTTCGAAACACACCAATGTTTTGCCCCTTTAGCCTTAAATTAAAATTAACATGACTTTTATTCTAAACAAATAAATCAACAATGCTAATAAAATTTTCAACATTGCTAATAAGCTAGTTCGGGCATCTTATATAAGTCCTTAAATTCTAGAAGCCGTAAATAACAGGGATCGGTTAGCCCATTTATTGGTATTTATAATTTACCAGTTAATCATCCTGTACAAAAATTTTAATGCTATGGGGGCTTGTCTCATTTCCAGCCTGATTTGACACCTTGTTGTTTGTCTTGGGATGTAGCATCCTTTTCAGAAAGGAATGCTCAACTGGAAGAATTTTTTTAGGGCCTCTAAGTAATCAAAATGTTGGTTACAAGAGTTGTTTATCGCTGGAAGTTTCACTGTATTATCAATCCTTGGCAATAATAACCATAAAGCAATGAAAAGACAACGGCTGGCTTTATGGAGAACATGAAGGTGGATGTTGAGGAAGAAACATCTAAGTACATGATTTTCCTTTTTTTTTCACTGTTCAGTTTATTTAAGTTTCATAGTTAAAATATTTGAGTTTATGTGATGCAGCAGCACTTGGCGCCTCGTAAACGTAGCAGAGGGAACTATCCCGTAAGAGCCCTGCCGTTGGCCATCATAAACTGATCGTTTACGATCCCTCCTGCGAAAATAAATTAACCTCAAGAGGGTGCCTTCAGTTTATGGCTCCGACCGTTACCTATGTTGGCTGTTTTACGGCACAGGGGTTCTAGATAAACTTTAATACGTCGCCCGGGCATCCAAAGATGTCAAACAGTCTTAGGAAGATGTCAGGGGTAGTCGAAAGCAGTTTTAGTGTCGGGCCGCTACCGATGTTTGGGATACAACTCTATTAAACCTTTATCAGCGGGAGTTATCGACGTTTTCTTCCTACATTTATATGCATAATGATAGTCAATATTTTATACACAATACACGAGTAGTATGTGTATCTATTACTATTCATAATTATTTCATCTATTTTTGACGAAAAAATAAAAGAATCGGTTTTAACACATCTCATTGATCTAAATACCACAATAAAAGATAATTTCTACACCGAAATAAGCGATGATCCATTACGATTATCATTCCAAGCTAAAGAATCACAAGATGTAGGTGTCTGTCTGTCGACGATCTTGTAAGTCCATTAGGAACCTCTATTGTTAATATACCTATATTCTGTTTGTTTTATTTTTTCTAATCATATGTGCGGCAATCTTCTAGTTTTAATAAAATTTACTTTCCCTTATCCTATATTTAATACAACGCATTCTAAATTGTGGTTAATTCCATTGCCTCTTTATCACGTGGAAACTTATACATTTATTTTCTAATCAATCGACTAATATTAAAAATGCAACCTTTATCTCTTGCCTTCCCAGATAGAATACAAAAGTAAAATAATAAAGTAAAATTAGACCTTCTACAATATTGCTAATTTGGTAAAAGAGAGTCTAAGAATCGTAATTTTCAAAGACAGCTTCAAAATTTTCAAAACGCTTAAAGATTGATTATATAATAATTAACTGTGTTTATTTTACAAGACGGTTGAATTATTTAAGATTGCTCGATATTTTATATTTCGATATATAATCGATTTATTTTTCATATTTTCTTTAAACAATCTGGTTGTGTATTGATTCATATTCTTAATATAGAATTAAATAATTATGAAAGATTTACGTTTTTTTTTTTTTTTAACTGAGGTTATTTTCCCTAGGAATAATTTTTTGGCACTTCGATCAATTCGCCCCACAAGGCTCCACGTACCATAAACATATTATGATATTTACTAAATAAATATACAAATAAAGAAAACCAAGAATTTTTCTTTTCTTCTTGAGATAATAATTTTATTAAGAATTCTTCTTTTCAAGAATAAAATTAAAACAAACAATTATAATTAAAATAAAATCATAATGTAGAATTATTATGCTATAACTAGATATTATTTAGGAAAATAATTTTGTAGTATATCCCAGAAATAGCCTATTCACTCTCAATTTTTGCGCCTCTTGAGAAGAATTGACTAATTTAACTATGATGACATAATGTTAACTTGATCGCGCTATAAAGTTAGCTATTTTATTGCTCATTTTCAGGGATTGTCATTGATCAGAGAAGCTAAAAACATCGATTCCTTGTTGATCAAGAAATATAATCTTGCACTTTTCTAGGGAATCACTTGAAGAAAAATATTGCAGCTATCAAATATTACAGAGAAGCTTAACTCGAAATAAGGGTCCGTCAACATACTTCAACCACTGTTGTTTACCATAAATATTCATAATATTAAAATTTACAAAATAAAAACATTTATTTCCCTTACATATGATTAAATAGATGACATTCATTAACACAATGCATATAATAATTTATTTATTTGTTTATGAGACAACCCCATACAATTAGTGTTAGCCTGTAAAATACATAACTAAATATATCATTGTAGTTTGTTTTACTAAAAAGTGAGTTAACAATCATTTATATAAACTAATAACAAACAATATACCCACACTGGGATATCTACATTTTCAGAGTATATATATTTGTTGAATATCACTACATATTTAAAACCTTTAATTTTTTCTTAAGTAACTTTTTATTTATTAAACATATACATTTTCTTATATCATTAAAACAACCATGTTTTCTCTACACTATTAATATTAATCAAAGTTTTCTTATATTCATCATAACATTAATTTTTAATTGTTCAATTCCCAATATCTTTGTCCTTTTCTCGGTAACAGTTAATGCTATTTGTTTTTATTTAACAAGAGACTTAAAATAATATTTTTACATGATATAATATAATACATAGATAACATTTTTTTTTTCTTCCACAGTTTTCTTTTACAATTAATACCAGTCTACAAACTAACTACAAGTTTTCGATTTATTCCTTTTCTTTCTTCTTTCCCTTCCATTTCACAATCCCTATATCATTTGATCAACAAATTCCCCTATATAACAAATATTAAAATATTTAAAATAATAAAAAATAATAAGTAAAACAACAAATAAGATATGCGATGCATGCCATCCCACTTCTGGATAAACTTCCATACTCATTAATTTCCATGCATGTGATGGTGTATGATTCCCAGGGAGTCAAGTATTATGTTTTCTGTCAACCTACCCACGTCCTGGACATCGACCCCGAGCTCCTCCATGAAGCTCCTAGTTGTGCTGGGAATCGTTCCACGGGGTCCGAACCAGAGACCTCTCACGTCGAAGTCTCGTTTTCCGAAGCCCTCACGGAACTTCTCCTTGAGGAAAGGGATACATTTATCGTAGATTTCCTTCTTTTCCCTATCTACCTTATTTGCCTGGTCAAGGTCGTTATTTTCATATCTCACGGTGGGATCCAGAATGATTGCCGACTTCCCCTTCTTAGGGAAGGCAACAATATCCGCATATCTTCTGGATCCATCCGTATCTACGCAGTAGACCTCCTCAAAGCAGGCAAAATCTCTTTCTTTTAGGAGCTTCATTAACTCATATTTCACTCAATGATGTCGGCGTGTTATAAGGAGGGAGTTGTTGGGGCATTTCCCCAGCACATGTGCTGGTGTTTCCGGCTCTCAAATCAATATATGACATTTATATTGATAATTGCAAAATTGGACGGTTCATTTTACAAATTGGCTTAAGGTAGAAATTTTTGTCTTAGGTATAGAATATGCCTTTAAAACATAAATCACTGCATCTAATTGCGTCGAGTCAAATGGTAGTTGCGTGAGGGAAAAATCGAAATAATGCAATTTTTAACGGCGTAATAATTTTTTTTAGGCTTTGAAAGGGTATTTGAAGTTTTGAAACAAAATTTCCTGAGTGTTTTGAGAAATTAGGCAAAACAAGTTTGTACTTATTCCGAAGTGCAGAATTGTTCATTTTATCGAGAAAAAAAACATCTTTTAGAAATTTAAGTATACTAAAATTGACTACTTGAGCATCAGGAAATGTTCGTCCAATTCGGTCTCAGCAACCAAAAAAACCTTTTAACCCGCTGAAAACTGCATTTATTGAATTTTCCACTGTAACTATCACATGACTCGACCAAGTAAATGTCTTTGAAGTTTTGCCTCCAGTAAGATTGATCTCTCCTTCAGGGAATAAGCGTGTTTAGATGAACATTATCTAGAAATTAAAACGGTTTTTACATCTATTTTTTTTATGTATCGGTTGCCTGATCAAAGATTACTTGCCATATAATGAAAGTAAAACCCTTGATAGAAGGTGATAAAATATCACCTTAAAGATAATAAATTAATCACAAATCAAATTAGTGCTGGTATAATTATATAATATAAAAAAATATTCATATAAAAATAGGTAAGCTATTTTAAATTATACAGAAGCTTAAAATCGCTGTAGGAGCTCAAACCTTGCTTTCCATTATAAAAGAGAATATTCGAGATACATTGTCCAGATATTTATAATTAAAGTATAAAATTCGAACATAAAAATCTTAAATTCCTAAAATAATTGTGAGTATAAGACATTTATTAAATGAATTAAATCGGATTTAAATTTCTGGTACTAATTTGAAGCGAAAATCCTTACTTTACAAGTTTGATTTTCATGGACCGTTATAAATATATAATATTTATTAATGCCCCATAGCGAAATTGCTCTATCGACATTTTTTTCTGGCTTCAGACGTTTACTTAGGAAGTAAAATAGTTATTTTTAACAACGTAACGGTTGATCAAACACATTTTTATTATGGGTAGAGTAAACAACTTATTTAATGCGAGAACAGAAATACTTGTATTACTTTAGAATATTTCTTTTTTTTTTTTTAAATTGAAGAAAATTTCTTCATATTTTAGAGTTTATTTAGATAAAAATTAATAGATAAGAACTTATAATAGACTACCCGTCAAGTCTTTTTCCAGTGGAATAGTCTATAGCAAATTATCATATGATCAATTGTTTGATTGATGGCCCTAAATAAAACTGTAATATAATCTATGATCAATTGTATGTAAATAAGAAAATGAATCTATTCGTGATAAAAGCCGACTCAAAAAAGATCCAGAATGATTTTGGAAATTGTCGGGAATCATATAAATTGGGTATTATAGATACCTCCAAAGTTGTCAAATAAAGTGCACATAAGTTAATAAACAAACGCTTGTATTGAAACAACATACAATCTTTACACACTACACAAAATAATAGTTCAATTATAAGATTTAAATAAAACAGCTGACAAAATTAGACTAAATAATGTGCTTCACCACCTTAGGACAATGAATAACAACAACAGCACTGTAACCTTCCACTGTATTCTTTCACTTCACTATCGATACTTAACAGAAATAATATCAGAGAAAACAAAACACAATAGAACGTTGATTAAATCCAGAAATTGCTCTCCAATACGTTGTGAAAGTGTGTGATTTTTTTTACTGTTTCTGCATATTGTAAGAAATATTTATGCAGATATATTTCGGTTGATAACCAATCCTATGTTACAGGCTAGTAAAATATGAAGTTTTTATAATTAAGGTATGTAATTTAAGGTAGTAGCATACATATTACTACAAAGAGAGTATAGCGTATTAGCTAATTTTGCGATTTTTGGTTTTGTTTCTTAATTAATTTTCCTATCTCAAGTTTTGATTTTTGGGAGTGGGTAGCCTACTGATAAGGCACTGTGCTACAAGGACTCAGGTTCGAATCCAGCTGTTGTAGATAGTTATTTTACTTGACATTGTGCCTGTGAGTCCACCGAGGTCTATTCAACCTTATAATGTGGATACACTTAATTAGGTAAAAATCTAGCAGTCGATTCTGACCAAATCACCTCTACTTGCAAAACTGTTAGTCTAGTACTTCCTTACAAAACAGTGCACTCGTTACCTTTCATGGGTTTTAGCGATACAAATTTAATTTTTAATTTATATATTAAATGTGAAAATAATGAGACTTTTTCATAAAAATATCAATATTATTTAACCATTCTCACAATCAGGTCAGCCAAAACCATACATTAAAAACTATATTTTGGAATATGAATATAAATAATTGACTGTATAATTCTTAATTATGAGGAGGATGGTCTGGATTGCGATTAAGAGAGAACAGGATAATTAACAACTATTAATTTTCCGACGTTCGCCCTTCTTTGTAGAGTTTCATCAGGGCTGTTCAAACAGTCTTGATGAATATCTACAAAGTGGGGTGAAACGTGGGAAATTAAATAGTTATTAACTATTTACGTTCCCTTTTGAACGCAACCTGACCATCTTCCTCATAATTTAATATTCTGGACGGTTTATAAAGTTTTTTTTATTTTTAAAAAACCTGTTAAACTTAATTAATCAAATAGTAACCTAAAATTTTAACATATAATTCTGACAAAATAATTTAACTGGACAAGGCACGATGCAACTTTTTCTTCCATGATCTGCAGTTTCCGCTAGCCGTTGATCCAAGCTTGCGTTTTTTCATGCTCCATCCCGCGCCCCGCACGCACCCTGTGCAGTTTTCCTACCGTTGTGCCTGACCCTTTAGTCAGTCCGACAACGGCCAATTGTACCCTACAATAATATTTCTTATTTATTTCTGTATATCGTTTGTAATCAGAACTGTTGTGTTGTGCATTAATCACATTTCCTAACGATAAAAAGAATTACAATTTGGAAATGACGACTAATGACTCCGCAAGAAAGTGATGAAAGGTGATTCTGGTTATTGGAAAACTTGACTATGTTTTGACCCTGTGAGTAATGCACATTTTGAAAATATAGAAATGTGGGGGTTCTACAAATTGGTGAAATAAATAACATTTAAGAACAGGTTATTTACGATGTCAGGTTATGGGCATAACTTTCGGAAGTACTATTATGTAAGCACCTATTTTTTTTTGTAAATATTACATTTCTTTTATGGCAGAAGTGGTAAGTAAACTAGCAATTCTTAGTATTGAATCTCCCAGGAGGCGAGTGCACAGCGTAGAGCGGTTCTTCCGTACCACTATTATTACCTGGCCCGCGGGCTCCTCCACTTCAGCGACCACTCGCTCGTAAATAATACGGAGAATGGTGCACTTTACAACTCTTGGAGGCTGTAGTCTACCTCAGGAGTGGTCGAGTGCTGTCCTGGAGGCAATTCTGGAACGACGGCCATTAACTGAAGAAAGGATTGCTACTTCCAGGAACCGCAGACAGATTCCATTCAGAGGCCGTGTTTCAATGGTTTATTAAACCTTGCGGCTTTGGGGCTCTCTTCCTCTACTGGATGTTCTTGCGGAGCCTGTATTAAGGACTCTTTAGCAGGATTTTCTAGTGGAGTTCCTAGAAGGTCTTTAACATACCTGGTCATTAACAGTGAGGGATAGTTATTGTAGGAGGAACTAGGCACTTGGAGAAACTAAATACGTACTGACTACCACTAACCACCCTACGTGTTTGATATCTAGTGAATTTCAAAGAATTGATTATTACAATTTTAGTATCGTGTATTGAAAAATTTATTACTGATTTAGCTTATCTAAAAATTATTAATTGGAATAATTTTAATACCGATGATTAATTTTTGGTAATCTGGCTAGGTGATTCTCAGGAAAAGAGCGATTAAAATTACTACTATAAAATTTCAGTCTAGGTGTTCTCTAAAATGAATATAACTGTTACCAAAATTTCGTTTAAAGAACTATAACGTACAAACACACACACAAAAAATACGAATAGAAAAAGAAATAAACAAATAAAAAACCTGTTATCCCCTTATTCCATAAGGTTGACTCACGGTTGCTTTGAACAGAAAAAGTAATTATCTTCTACTGCCGGATTCATACCCGGATCCAAAAGAAAGCACAGCGTCTTACTCACAGAGCTATTCCGCTTCTTAAGTGGAGAAATACAAATAGGAAGTACCAAAAGTTAAACAATACATATAAAATAACGATAAGGAGCCAATTTGATGTCGGTTCGAATCAGGCCTGTGACGTAGACTTTTCACACTCCATAAACACAGCAAGTATTACAAGTAAAACATGATAAAAATTATAATTTCATTATAGTATGCTTATATTTCATATAATTCTGTACGATTAATTCTGAATGTATAAATGACATGAGGTGTTCATTTCCAAACCCAGCCAACTAAATTTTTTGAAGATTTAAACACTTAAATTTAGCTTTACTTAATTTAAATTTCTGAATTATTAATTTTGTTTTTATTTTGTATGGTTATCGACTTCACAATGTGTGGGTATTGAATAAGGCATCTTATGCGCAACATCTAATGATAATAAGTTAGGTGAAATCGGTTTTTTTTCATAAATGGTAGCAGCAAAATGGCTCGAACAATTAAAATTACAGAAAGTTTTCCCCTTAAAGAAGAAAACTCCCCTTTTAATACGTAGACTAAATTTCTGGATAAAAACCAATTAATTTTTTTTTTTATTGAAGAGAATTAACACAAAATGCCAAAAATTAAGGGCTCTAAGTATTTGTACTCAAATATTCATTTATACGATACATACAGGAATAGAAGAAGAAAGAGAAAAATGGGTAAGAAAAATAAATGATAAAAATAGCACTCACTGAATCAAAAAAATTAAATTTAAAATAATAATAATTTACATTAAGAAAAGAAAATAATATCATGATTTGTATAAATTAAGAATTGAATATATATAAAAAATATAAATGTAACTGATCCAATAATGAATAAAAGAAGAATGTACAAGACAATTAGAATTAAATTTAAATAAAAATAAAATAAATACACATTCATACCTATATACAATATTTAAATTATTCAGGGGAACTCCTGCACCTCCGTGCAGAAGGCAAAGTAGGGCTCTAAGAGATCCCAAACTTCTCTCCATGCCACATCACTAGTTCTCAGAGATGGGCAAAAATTAGCTATAGTTGAAACTAATAGCTCAAATTTCCCATTAATACGACCCTTATTCATGAATGAACCATTGATACATAAATGTCGTATCTTTGGCATCTTTAGCTATTAGTTTCATGGTTGCCCAACTCTGCTAGTACCTAAAATAAAAAAAAAAAAAAAAAAAAAAAAAAAAAAAAAAAAAAAAAAGAAAATAAGTTATGAAGAAAAAACTTCATCTTTGCGTAACTTAAAAAAAAAATTAATAGACACTTTGCATTAAATTATGTAAGTAGCTAATTGAAAAGTAATAAAATTCTTTCGTTTCTTTTATGAAACAGTAAAATAGCTTTATCTGTAGTCTACAAAAAATTGAGGAAAAAATAAACTTGATGGCAGCACCCTCGGAATGGCATATGATTTATTTATTTATTTTTTTAGTGTGTGTGTAATTCACTACTTATAAAGGTGAGATTCTAGGTAACTACCTTTAATTTAAACGAAATAATGTATTAATCCATTATTTTATTTTAATTATTCGACGGAAGCTCTTCTGTTTTTTTTTAAATTTAGAATAAGTATTAATTTTATTTGATTACGGATATCGTTAACATTGTATAATATTATCAGAAGACAATTTTTTTTTCTTTTCTGTTCTTTTCTGTTCTTTTGTTATTTTTTAATTTTTAATTTTGAATAATACCAATTTTATACTTATTTACCTATTAGACATTTTTAATAACATTAAAAATGAATAATTAGGTTTTAGATGTTATTGATTATTTTTCTTTTGTTTCTTTTATTCTTAATTGCTAATAAGAATATATCTTATATTGTTTATAGATTTTATATTTATTTATTTTATATAAATTACATAAATCAAGCCATTTTTATTATTAATTTCTGGTTATATTGCTTATAATTTGTTCATGTATGTTATTCTGAAAGGACCCTGTCTCATAATAAAATTTATTTTTTAATCTATTCTATTCTAATAAAAGAAGTCCTTCAAGTACATAGGTCAGTATAGCTTTCTCACCATTTCTACTGGGCAGGTAGGTACATGATTACCTATACCTAAGGTTACTGAATATATTCAATGACAGAAGGCTGCAATGGGCAGGGCATGTTGCAGGAATAGACGACAGTCAAATACTGAGCATATTGTCTAGGGAGATCCTTCAGTGTTCCCTGTACTCAAACCTCAAATAGCTTGATAGTGTCCGCAGAAAAGGCGAGAACCTTAATAAATAAAGTTGCAGTATGGATGGTGCACAGCATAGAGAAGAATAATGGAAGCTTTCGGAGGAGGAACTGATTCAGTGTATCAAGGTATCAGAATATTTTTAAAAAAAATTTTATTTAATTTAATTTTTAAATATTTTTTCTAATTTTATTTTCAGGCACTGATTTAGTATTGGAATGTTACCCCAGGTATCTATCTAAATCTATCAATCTATTTATCTGTCTATCTACTCTCTCTCTCTATATATATATCCATACGTGGGTGTGTTTGTGTATCAAGGTATCAGAATAAATTGTAATTTTTTAAAAATATTTTTTTATTTCTTATTTGATAATAAATTTGATTTGTCGTTTTCAAAAGATATGTATAGGAAAAGCAGTGACATGCATAAGAAAGATGCAAAGCAAGACAAAATATGCACATTTTTTTTTTTTTAATGTGAACAGAAAGTAATGAAAATTTAATAAAATCAATAACGGACTATTTTAAGCTAATCTCATCTCCAACTTCGAATTTCGGTGAAATAGGACCAAGCCCTATTCGAAATAGAGATCCGCCAAGAAAAATACGTTTGCACGTTCGTATGAGAAAGCAGTAAAAAGAAGAATCTACTAAAATATATGTTCCACCAACCCGCACAATCTCCGAAAATTTCATCAGAATAGAATTAAAAGCTAAATCGATTCCGCCCGGACACAAATATGACGACAGATAGGCAGAGCTGGAACCAAATTTGTGCCTTGTCATTTAAAACGTAAAATTTCACTCATATTCTACGTATTTTAATTGACGATTCTGAGGCATAATTTTTTTCATTTCATGCACGAATACAAAAATTTCCAACTATTCTGAGAAAATAAAATAATCTGTAAGCTAATCTATTAAATTGAACATTACTATGAAACGTAATAAGCAATGCAAAGATTTTTTTACAGCGAATTTCGCATATAAAGATCATATTCTTAATCTTTACATTACTCTAAAAACACAAAAACCATCCTAGTGTTAGCCAATGATTTCAAAAGCTACATTTTGCAATATACAAGTCCCTAAACAAGGAGAGATTGTAATTACGCATTTACGACTTCAGTTTATAAAACCATTCACTTTGAGGAACGTCAAAGATGAAGCAACTGCTAATGGATTAGAAAAGTAGACATTTCTGTTTAATAGTGTCATCATAATCGTCCATGATTGCTATGTTGCAATTGTCAGTAATATCAGTTAGATGATAATTTTATGTGATTATTTATCATTTTGTCATTTAATAGTGCTCTTTGCCTTATGGGTAATTATGGAATGCAATAGATGTATTTCTATTATCGAATCGTAAAAGAGTTTCCTATGTAACGCATGTATACATATGATACATATATTTTTATATCAAACACCATTTCATATATTTGTGTCTAAATTATTTATTTTTTTTAAATATTCACTATTTTATTTATAAAGGAATCTAATAAAATCTCTGTGCGGGACTGAATATCAAATTGCACAATCCCAGAAAATATCATCAGAATCAAATTAACGGCTCAATCGATTCTGGTCTAACTCAGTGGAACATTTATACACTATGATTTATTTTGACATACGGAATTGAGCATTAGAGCTCCATAAAACCATCAAATTTCTTCCGTTTTTAACCCTTATAATCCAAAATCCTCCGAAAAATGCTTGCTGCTTCTCATTACGTCTAAGCCAAACTCATCCTCGTTGCATATTTGGCCCGAAATTGATATATCTCTTTTCACCAAAATCTTCACTCACTGTTAAATCCACCTCAAATCGACTATGTCTTTTTGTTGGAAGGGTTTAAAAAGAACAAACAACTAGCTGGTTGGGATTAAACGTTTATTTTGTCAATTTAAACATTTTAAAACTAAAATAAACAAAAGGTGACTAACAATGAATACAAGTAAAAATAAAAAGGCCTCTTAGATAAATTATGAAAACGAAGAGAAACTAATTTACAAAAAAAAATATATAAAACAAATACTACTCGACGCAAGCTGCTTCACACCGATAGGTCCGAGGAAGAGTGCTGCCGAGATGTTTAGGTCGCAGCTCTTGTAGCTAAATACACCGCTGCAATGGTCCAAAGTTGGTGTAGTGGCTTATCGATAGTCCAAACATCCAAAAGCCAAGATGGCCACAATGACAACCACTAAGTGCAGACAGGATCTAGTCATTTTAATGAATTAGGCGAGCCGACTCGTTAACAACAATTTATATTAAAGTCAAAACGCAGATTAGGTCTGGTTTCGGAATGTCTGTTAACGCACTCAAAATGTCAATAATTAATAGCAAAATCAACGCAGTCAGGGCTGGTTACACACGATCAGGTCCACTGATTATCCGGAACTCATATTAAAGTCGAAGTACAGAAGTGGTCTGGTTCCGAACTGTAATGACGGTTAACTCTCTAAAAATGTCCAAACTATTAAATTATAAGACCAGACAGGGCTGCTTAGAGGCTACCATGGTCACTAATTAGCCGGAACTCATATAAAAAACGAAGATGGTCGGCCCGTTGCTAGGCAACCTCTTATCGACGATTATCAACCCTTAGCAATTGTCTCTATTACTTAATTATAACAACACAAATAAAATACACTTCTTTTGTCTCAAATAACTAAATCCAAATAAAAATAAATGTAATTAAACACTAATAAAACTCAAATACTATTTACAAATTATTTACAAGCTAATTATATATTATGGCGTTAACACCTATAGTTCGTAATCTCTCATCCTTAACAGTCCCTGATAATCCTCCCAGACGTCTGAAAAGAAGATGACAGGATCTTCTAATTTAAAGCAATGGTCGAAGAACCAGCATTGGATGGTCCAGGATTTATGTGTTTTGAAACATTTTTCACATTTACTTATAGTTTTTTTTATACTCTTGAAAATTTCAATGAATAAATAATATAATTTAAAAAAAGGCATTTATTTTACTATAAACTCCCTAACTACCCAAACCCACTAGTTTTAACCTTGCTTCCTCTTCCATTCCTTACCATCGTCCGAGGCGCCTGAAAAGAAGATGGCCACCAGATCTGCTAATGTAAAACCGTCACTATGGTGGCACCAATGGGTAGTTTCTCTACACGCCTGTACCACTCCATTATATCCTTACATCAAATTTACTGGATGTATCTTAATGTACAGTTGTAAGTTTCAATAAAGATAAAAAAAAAAATGACTATATTTAGTCCTTTGTTTTCCATTATTCTTGTATCTTGCTTTCCTTCGCCCTGATGAAGGCTCAAAACTTAGGTCCAAACGTTGGTAAATGTCAAATCATTACAAACTTGACAAGTGATTCAAGCTACCACTCTTTCTTTCTGGTGGAAATATGATTAGAGGGACGATCCGTTTTAAGGCTTATCTAGTAAATAACGTCTTCTAACATGTTAATGCAAAAGTAGTAGCTAGAATTAATTATTATGTATACTAGAACATATTGACACTAATACCCTACTTGTACTTTTAAAAAATAGAATGAATGAATAAACAATTATTATTCAGGTGGCCAGTAATAGTGTAGCCGCACTTTACAACTTATATTATTATTGCATATTAATAATTTTTAGTAAAGAAGAAAAAATAACTAAATATATAAAAAACAAAACAAAAAGCTAGGTATAATATTTACAAATAATAAATTCTGAAATTCAATATATATGTTAGCTATACTATTATAATATTTGTTTTGTTTGGAGAAGCAAAATGTGGTTAAACAGAAGGGTTTTAAACGAGGAAAGGGTTGATATATGACGTATGGCAGAGGGAAATAGAGGTCCAGTGAAAGGCAGCAGATAAAAAAGGATTTATCAAACGCAGCAGTTCGGTAAGGTAGAGGGTAGATGTCAGATGAACGGGACCTGGTAGTACGGGATTGGACTGAGAATTTGAAATGCAGGCTTTGTAGGAGATAGGAGAGGCACTGAGTACTAATTACTTGGAATTGAAAGGAAACTAGGAAATACTGGAATCGAAAGGAAAACAGAAGTACGTAAACAATAAATACACGTTAAGGCATGCGATGGAGCGGGGGGGGGAAATGAAATTTTTTTTAATTGACACAAGATCTATTTTATACCAATCTCTAAGAGCTTTTTCATAGTATGCTTGTGACAAGTAATTTGCGCAAGAGTAAGTGAACATAGTGGATGGTAATATAGAATATTGAAAATAGATCCATTTGGGAAATATATATGAAATACTTTTGCTTATGTGTAGTTAACGGAATCTGATTAAATATACATACGCAGAATTCTTAAAAATTACATCAAATTTGAAAAAAAAAATGATTTGATCAATTATGCACAAACACCAATTTGACTACAGACAGATATAAACAACCAAATGTATCGTTTGGTGTCTAAAACGGAAAAGTTTTGTGATGAGGAAGCAAAGAAACAAATGACCAAATTTTTATTATCCTGCAGTTTAATGTTTTTACTCTTAGTAAGTCAAGTATAATATAGAGGACAACATCTCAACGTCTCCAATGCAATAAAATTAAGAAGAGAAAGCAAGATGATCTGATCCAACCAATAAGGTAACGGCTCTTTTGAGCGGTTAAAACTAACCAATCAGTTGTAATGACGAAGTACAGAAGAGCCAATCACTTTTAAGACGATATGATGACGGTTTTGATTAGCCATTCAGCCTTTTGTTACATAACACGAGCCTACAGTTGGAGGAGAAAGTGCATCGTGGGAGCTGATTTACAGCGACATGCGATCCCGATGTGACAGTCGCCTCTGGACACTATCGCGGCAGTGTGTCACAATGGTAGTGGGTGGTCGGGGGTTACGCAATCGACCTATCTTGTAACGATTATCGTTTATGGCCTAACTAAAGAGCTCGAAACGAGACATTAATATACGTGTTGCGGAATTTATTTTATATTAAATAGTACTTTAATGTTATTACAAAACTTTAAAAAAGTACGTTTAAAGTAAAATTACACATCCAAGGAAAACAATATTAATTTTTATGGACATATAATATAAATGTACGACATATCACAATCTCGTGTTGTGTATTGTGCTAAGTTGGTATAGTCCAGCTATAAAAAAGTGTACATTATAGAATAGAATAAAATGAAATAAAACCATTTAAATAAGTTACAACTTTTTCGTTAATTTATAACATTTATTTGTTATTTTGTCTCTTTCACTACAGAATCGATTGAAAACCCCTTCATGGTTTCAAGGTTAGTGAAGTTAAATTTTTTTTTGTTTCTTCCAGTTCTACTTCAGCGCACATAAATCATTAATTTCAGAAAAGATATATTTAATATAAAAAAAAAAATTCAAGCAAAAAACTAATTCTAAAATAATTTTATATCTGTAATTCTTCCGATCCCACTTCTTTGGAATGCAAGAAATAAATGTTAATGGATTTTGATGATTCGTGGACCAATGAATTCAATTTACTACAAAAATCTGTAATCTGTGATATATTTAATAAATTATGAATATTACGCACCGTCTCCCTCAAGATAATATAAAACAATAAAAAGTACTTCACGTTTTCGGTGATTCACTCCCTCAGATCGCGTTAGATCGAAAAAAAAAATATACATATAAAGACGTTTTAGAACTAAAATCTGAATGTCAAGAAAATGAAATAGCCAGTATATGTACACATCATTTTTCTATTGTATATATTTGTAAATGCTTATCTCTTTGTTCCAGGAGGTAAGAAAAAAAAATTTGAATGTAAATTGTTTATTGAACATACCCTCTTTAATCCAGAGTACTGTGAACTGGAGAAGAACTGGAAGAGATTACAAAGTCTGATTCACCACTAAGCTTCATTCATTATAAACTAGACCTACTAAGTTTCATTTCGAACTGCAAGAAGCTGTAAAAAATAGGGAGATTTTAATCAAATTTGGAACATTATATATGCCTTAAAACGTTTTAGTGCTTCGTATTACAAAATTCATTGTTACAAATATGTCTCTTCTGGAGTAAAGAGTTACAGCGAACGAATCCCAACTAATTACGATGTTTAAAGTATTTGTACAAGATGGGAGTCAGAAACTAGAACAGAACCTGCAAGATGAGGAAAACAGTTGAAGAATGGATGAGAAAATGCATTCTGAGGATCCGTTATACAATCCGACGTTACTGGAATTTCTGACAGTGGAAACTGGGTTAATAAGCTTACATTGTGATGTCTCATTGTTCAAAAGTTGGTATTGATTGGGTTCATCCAGCCTTAGGTTAAGATTATTTCTGGAAGATAAGGGTTTTTATTATTGTATGAGAATACCTCCATAATCTTATACTTTCATGCAGAAAACTGGCACTTTTTTATAAGTTTTTAAAACTATAGTCAAGATAATAATAAAGATAATATGTATATGTATATTGATGGATAAAAGTGAAGGGTATGGTAGGTAGGAACAGTTATTCACCGAAGAACGTAAGTAAGAGAAACAAAAGCTTGACGATTCCCAAAATTCAGTTTTAGTGTCTAAATAAGAGTGCTATCAGACAATAAAAATTATTAATTTCTAAGTCTTAAATTTTGAGAGCTCATTGATTTGTGGAAATAGCCAATTTTCAAGATGTCGATGGGTGTCTTCAGCAATGAATGAAAAATATGTGAACATTTTAGATTTTTAAAAATAAAATTCAATACCTGTGGTGCGTTCTTTAAATGGTTCTAATACTACATTTAATGTTACTGTTACATAGTGTATTTTTTTATTTATTTATGGATATTAACAACTGTATTAAAAATATATTCAATCAGTAAATTTGATGTTAGTTATAGAAACCCATGAACACTGACATGCGGAGAATTTATCCATCGATAGAACTCCAATAATATTTCAAGAGGAGATGACATCGAGGCTTCTTCTTTTCAGACGTCTAGGAGGATTATCAGGTAATGAAGGAGGAGCCAGGTTAGAAGTAAGTGGGTTTGGGTGGTTGAGAAATTGATCAAGGAATGATTGGTATCTGGTTCTGGCTAAATCGGCAACATATAAAACATTGAGGTCCTGATGGATGACTAGATTTATAAAAAAGTAAGGAGGATTAAGTATTTTGTATTTTCAGGATAAGATACGGGAGAAATTCCATTGTTTTAATGAAACCCCAAATCTCAACTTTGTTATTCTAGATACGCCTTATTATTGTCATATAAATGAGTATTTTGTAATTAGTTGTAAGTTTAGACCGTTTGTCTTGTTATGGTTGTAATAGTCGGATTCGAGTGTAGTATAAGAATTACAAGTTAGTCCTTTGTAAAAATATAGTTTGTATATAACTTAATTTGTAGGTAACGGATCTGTTCGACGTGTGGTATTAATCGATGTGGAGTATTATTAAAGAATACTGTGACAGAATTGAAAAGTGCAGGAAACAAAATTGCAGACCAAAAATGCATGTTAGCTATGGAAAAAAAAATTAAGAATTTTTCCAAAACACATTATTTTAATAGTAAAACACAGAAAAAATAAACGGAAAGTTAATTTGTAAACTTTTTACTTCTTTTATAATATACTCAATAAAAAACAAACATTTGAAACTCATTCAGTATAAATTAGTTTCTAGTTATATTCCTAAATGAATTGTTCAATAATAGCACTGTACTCTATAGTCGGCTAAAAATAGATTTTCTTTAAAACCTTCGATGATATATACTAAGGTTCCACTAGTACCGATTCTATAGATAAAGTTGTTGATTATACTAATCACGAAAAATACTATATAATACAATTTTTTTTTAATTACTTACAAAATTTGTTCAGAAAACTATTACTATTTTTAAAATAGCAAAAATAATGAATCCTTAACACTGAGCCACCCGTTCTCACAATGTTCCATATAATTATAAAAATACAAATGTAAAAGTTCCTGGTATTAGAATACGCTTAATGTTCCGAGAGTGCATAAAGATTCGATTGGTTTAATTAAACGAATATTTTAACCCTGAGGTATCTGATGACGTCACACCAACAACTAACTCATATTAGCGCAATCATTTCAGATTCATGGTCCTACCTCTTTGCAATAGTAAACATTGTAAGCCTTCAGAAGAATTGTGCGTTTTCGGGTCTTGCTTTTTCCCTTGTAAAATGAAGTGTTACAGAGGTTTTTGGAAGACTTTGCCTTTAACAACTGTAATAAAGAGATTATCAAGCAGCGGACCGAACGTGAGTAATACAATATTATTATTTTGTAAATAGACTTTGGATCAGTATCTTCGTTTAATTAACCTCAGTTCTGTTTCAATAGTGAAGATTTATACTACACAATGTTAAGCTTCATCCCGTAGATTTGAATCTCAAACGACCAATCATTAATTTCCAAATATAGGTAGAAATGTAGCCGCTCAACATAGTATCAACGCGCACTTGGCGCCTTCGACTATACACACACAGTGCACAATAGAATCAATACCTTATAATACCCCTGGTAGTAAAAGGATGCATAACATCAACCTAAACATTTTTGCATGTACCCTACTTTCCTTTTCCTTATTAATGGAGGGTGCG
>NW_027104696.1:706631-750131 GCF_000696795.3 Halyomorpha halys | reverse complement strand
AAAAAAAAAAAAAAAAAAAAAAAAAAAAAAAAAAAAAAAAAAAAAAAAAAAATAGAAATGTAGAGCAATAGAAATGGTGAAAAAACTTACCCATATACATGACAGACATTTTGAAATTCAGACCAAATATTTTATAACTAACAAGCTATATTATCACACTTTCTTACAATTATTGATTATCTGATAATTACCAGCGTATGTAACTGTTCCACACCATCTTAAAATTACCTTTCTTCGAAATTGTTCATCACCAGATCTTACAATTTTAGCTTAATTTTGCTTTCTCACTACTGAAAAAATTATCTTCAAGTTTTATATATCAAGTTACAAAATTCGTCCTATGTTTGTCTGTTAATAAAAATGTGTCTAGCATAATCGATCGAACTGTTAATCCGATTTTGACGTAGTTTTTCGCGCTTAGTTATTATCTGGGCCCTTATCGATTCTATCAGATTCCGTCCTCTACTTTCACTTAAGCATTTGTAAATATATTTTCCCCGGTAAACCTACATTTCGAAATCTCCTTGTCCTATTTAAAAGTAGGGGATTGCTATGAAAAGGAATCAGTATTTATTGTATTGAATCACACCTGTTGGCTTATTTTTAATGAAACGCATGTTTCAAATATGGCTCCTTCAGTTGAGTTTATCCTCAAGCAATAAATTAAATTAAAAAAATTAAATTTATCCCCATTTTTTTTCCTTTTTTTTAATATAAAGAAATCGATATAGTATGAATTTATTTTGGGTAAATATAATGCCGTCTAATGCTCTGCATGATACTTGAATAGTTGTGGCCCCTACCATCTGCGAAGTTCCTCAAGACTCTGTACTGGAGCCTGTACCGTTCGTAGTTTTCATGCCAGTAGGTCCCTGAAGGTACCATTACCATCGATAGGTAATGGTAGCGGCCTATGCTGATCACATAGGTATCTACACCTTCCAACGCCAAGGCTCAACGGGCGGGCTACCGTTGTAGCAGCACTGAAGAAGAATAACACCATTGTGATCTAATATTATATACTCTCATGAACTAAAATTGTTACTACATGTTAGGTATGAATTTTTATGTCTAGTCATAGGCTTAGTTAGGCACACATCTCCGTATTGTGTAACCGACAATGTAGTTGTTTCTGAAGATTTATTTTAGAATAAAAAAGTGATTTCGACCTTATAAATATGCTTTATGTTTTTTTTGAGACCTCAACCTTGTGAAAAATCATCCCTGAATATTTCCTTCTATCTGCGAATATGTGTTCTTAATTAAGAATTTTAATAACTAGAAATATAAATAAGATTACATTTATATATTTGTGAGTATTTTGTCCTTTACTACTTAGGTGAGCGACAAACTCCGAAAAAATGAGATTTTCAAGAAGTATGATCCGGGTTTCGCAATCAGCCACCTGTATGCGAACAAGGTTGGTGCACACACTCCCATTCAGGAGACGTGGGCCGAGGCGCGATGCCTGCACAACAAGGGTAACTTCAACCATCAGTCCTATTATTTATTAGATATTATCTACATCTGTATTTAGTAATACAATTAAACTAATTTATAAAGAACAAAATTACACTATAAAAAGTTAAATAAATGTTGTGACAATAGTTAATCTTATTGATTGCCGAAGTTTAGTAGCCATTACGAATTAAGACAGGTGAGAATTTTTGTTACGATATGTGTTCCATCACAGTGACTATCGGACATGTATGGCCATTATATTAAAAATTTACTTGGTGCCAACGTCGATTGCCCCACTTCTGTTGTAGGGATGAAATATCAAAAATTTTGATAATTGTTTAACAAATTAAAGTTATAAATACAATTTTTCTGATATTTATGCATTTTCAAGTAATTTTCTAAACTAATTATTAAATATGTTTATCTTGATTCTTAAGTACGAAAATAAAATAATCTCACAACGGTAACACATTTAGCATAATAGTTAGTTTAGTCTTATTTTTACTCTGTTTTTTATTTTATAAAACTTATTTTTTTATTGAGTGTATAAATTATGTATATTATAAATATGGGTTAGTTTATTAATTAACAAAATGCAATGCAGATGTTATTTTGGTTTCGTGGAAGTAAATGTTGTTGTCAGTTTTAATAATTCAAAATTTGGATATTTTTATTGCATTAATTAATTTTCAGACATTTTATTTTTGTATTTAACTTTTATTTTAAACTTTATTTCCATTAAAATTAAACTATTATGACTGCTAATTGGTTTAAGCAATTTTTTTTTATCGAACTGTGAAACAATGGATGAAGAATTTGAAATCTTTAATAAGTGAAGGTTGAGATAAGTTGGGACCTAAACCTTTTTTCAACAATAATTTAGTATTAAAGTTATATAAAACAAATATGCATAACAATAGAAGTTTAAATAGGCGCACTTTCTACTTAGCGTTGGAAGTCAATGTTCTTATGAACTATATCTTATTGAATTTATGATTTCAGATATAATGTTCGGCGTCTTCGATGGCAATAGTGGTTCCGCTTGCTCTCACGTCGTTGCCAAACGCTTGTTCCCTTACCTCCAAGCTTCACTGCTTCCTAAGAATGTACTCAAGCAGCTCATCTCCATGGCTAAAAACGATCAGAATATCCAATTCCTCGATTCGTTTCAGGATAAGTACTTCTTCTTGCAGGAGTACCAGCAAGTTTACGAGGACAGCTTCAAATGCTTCTTACAGGAGCTTGTAGAGGAAGAACCGAAAAATTTGGAATACTCCTTGAAAAGAGCCTTCGAAAGGCTTGACGATGACATGTCCAAAGAGGCCATGGGAGACAAGACGAACGGAAAGCGATTCCTTTGGGTCGCGATGACTGGTTCTGGAGCGACGGTACTTCACCTGTCGGGACTGAAAGCCACCCTGAGCACAGCCGGGGACGCGCTCGTGGTTGTGGGTACGGAGGACGGCCGCAGCAAAGTCCTGACTCCAGAGCACAACGTCGAAAACGAGAAGGAGGTCAGCAGGGTCCTTCAGGAACATCCTGGCGAGGTGGGGTTGGTCCGTGATGGCCATCTCCTAGGAGCGCTCACGGCACTCAGATCCTTCGGCAACTTTAGGTAATATTGAGTATGAAAAAAACCTTCCTTCCTATCAGATTATCATTCAGTCAATTGGCAAAAGTTTTGAAAAATATACTTTAATATTACATAAGTAACTAAACTTGAATTCCATTTTTTCTCTTTTTCGGCCAAGACTCCCATTGGAGTCCTATATACTGCCTAACCATGGTTTGGGATCAAAGTTCTTCATTTTGTGGGACCGCCACTCAATGAAAAAAGTCAATATCCCAGGCCGGATTCGAACCGGCACCGCCAATAGACATCAAATTGGTAAGACTATGTCTTAACCACTGAGCTATGGGTGGTTATTTCTATAATATCTTGATTTTATAAATAACAAATGATAAAATTTGATTTAAATTTTTAAATCAGCTATAAATAAACCTTATTACATTCGGAAATGTAATTTTTTTTTCTTTAAACCACGTTGTTTTCGCTTGTTTCAACCTTTAACACTACATCTCTGCCACTTGTATATTTTTAAATAAGTACGAAGGTATATCGTGCCCAAAAATACACTTCATAATATTTTCTGATGGCAATAATTTTAAGTTATTAAAAGATAAAGTATTGGGTAAGTCTTTAAATTCATTACTCCGCGTTCTTCTACTGACTATTTGAAAACAAAATAACGATACAATATGTTTCCCTTGGCTAATTCATGCTACTACTACAGAAAAATGTGTGAAACCTGTTAGATATGGTTGTTATTTGCCAGGTACAAGTGGAATAAGGATACGATCAAGAAGTTCCTGGTGCCTCACTACGGCGAGAGCGCAGTACCAGAGCACAGCCTGACCCCTCCTTACATCACCGCCAGCCCGGACATCGGCCACTACACTATCTGTCCCGAGGACAAGTTCATCGTAATCGCGTCCGACGGCATCTGGGACATCTTCCCTCCGGAGAAGGTAAGGCTTCTGCTTTTTTTTTTTTTATTTAATGGTATTAGTGCTTCAAGTCCTGAATATCAATGTAAAAACCCGGCAATTCCGTCATCAATGGATTCATTTTCTTTAAGACAGCCCCACTGATGATCCTCTTTAGAAACCTCTGGTTCTTAGGGTTCTTGTGCTCGTGGTAATAACTCCCGCCTGACCAACCCCACTAAAACCCCCATTTAGCGACTGCCCTTTATCTCTTTTGAAACCATTAATCAAAACAGGAAGAGGAGACTTGAGATAGTTAAATCGATCAATATTTAAAATATCGATGCAGGAAGAGAAGAATCACTACACAATAGGCCTGGCTCGGGATCCTACATCCGTACTGTGCAAACAACGGAAAATGGATGCAGACCACCTTGATATATGCCCTTCTCTAACATTTTCCATTGAGCATGTAAAAAAAATCAAGTTTATATTGGGTAGCATGACGTCGAAAGGTCAAACGACCAATAATTTTAACATAAGAACAAATATTTAAAAAAGGCTAAATTTTTTTTCTTTCACATATATACAACAAGTAAATTTGCTGTAGGTGACATAGTGACATGATACATGTGGAGAATCTACCCACTGATAGAACTCCAAAAACATTTCTAGAGGAAAAGATCTCGAGGCCATCTTCTTTTCAGACGCATAGGAGGATTGTTAGGTAATGAAGGAGAAGCCAGGTTAGAAATGAGTTGGTTTGGATGGGAGGAAGTTTATCATGGAAGGATTGGTATCTGATTCTAGCCAAATCAGCAACATATGGAACATTGAGGTCCTGATGGATGACTTGATTTGTGACAAAGTACGGAGCATTAAGGATTTTACGAAGTATTTTGGACTGTAAGGATTGGATTCGAGAGGAATTAGATGGTTTAGTGGAGCCCCATAGCTCAACTCCGTATGTACAGATAAGGCTAAAATTAAAAAAAAAACGCCGTAACTCAAGAAAGTTACGGGTAATGGAAAGGTAGTCACTAATTTGTAGACATTGTAAGTCATTCTTGTAGCTCTTGTAAGATTAGGATAACAAACTGCCACAAAGTCTTTGTTGACTCGGAGGCAGAAATTATGATTCGAACAGGAACGATAGGAATGACAAACTAGCTAGAAAAGGATCTGGGATGAAAAAACTACATCTTCCTTGAAACATGGAATTGGCTTAAGTATATTGTCACTCTTAGTTAAAGTGTCCTAACTGAAAATTTCGTTTTTTCCTATTTATTTGAATCTTGTGACGTTGCGCTGATTAAACAAAATTGGAAGTGATTCGTCCCTTAATATTCGTCCTAACTGACATTTGGCTTCTGTTCCTGAGTTAAAATATGCTATTTAACCAATTCTAAATTAAACTGCAGTAAATTAGGGGCCGACCATTATTATTTAAATTATTTTATACAAAAAAAAGTCAATGATATAAATATCTCTTCCTTATGAATTTGTATTGAAATAGAACACACATTAATATGACTGTCGTAATTATATCTGTCGAGATTTTGGCGATAGTTTGTATTTTTAGATTATGATTATTAAATTACATATGTATTTTTTTAAATATTTGTTTTATAATATCTATTTAATCGTAAAAAGTGTGTAGTAATGTAAAAAAAATACAGTAATGATTGGAAAATTTCTCAAACAGAAGTGGGTAAGACGTTTCGTCAATTAGGATTAGGAAAAAAAAATATCAAAATGACGGCACTAGAAATGTAAATCAATCTCACGTCCCAAACGTCAATCTCACAATAACCAGAAAGTATAAAGACAGTACAAATTATAAAGAAAATCAGCGAGGAAGTTCACTATGATATTGAATATTAAATCTATTCCCATAAAATTTATCACCTTACATCTTATTTTACTTTTATGATATTTTACCATCGCTGATAAGTCAGTAGTGATGTTACACCAATAATATGAGAGTTTTCAAAGGGCAGTAGGGGAATCGTAAAAAATTGGCATAGCTTCGTTTCATGTATTCTACATCAGATATGTCTAATATATCTACCTACTTTTCTTTAATATATATGAACAGATAGGCTAAAGTTCTAGAATGGTATGCTATGTTGAATACTTAATAATAATTTATCAGATACAATCCTACTCTATCTACATTTTTTTTCAGAATTTAGAAGTTATCCAAAGGCAAAAGTCATGGAACCATCTATCGTACTATGAAATTGTAGTTCTATATGTTTTCTATTCCATGTTTCTAACATAGTTTGTGTAAGGTAAGATGTAGATCTCTGTTGTTCTGGATACTTATATCATTTTGCCTTTATATTGTGGTCAAATATGTTACTTTTTGTCCCTGAAAAATACTCCACCTAACGTTGGAAATTCAATAATACTCAGTTAGTTATAATATAGAATTTTACATTAAAAAAACAAAAAAAAACTATAGTTTAAAAACTACCTAAAATGCAGAATAATCTGTAGTAATAGGTATGTGATGAATATACATACATGAATAAAGATAGGAGTAACCTCTAAAAATAAACAACAATACAACATCAATTGAAAAAACACAAAATTTTAAGCCATACAGCTTTGGCCCATCTTAGCATAATGAGTTATAGTAAAAAAAATTGAATAATTAAAAGATTTAGACTGCTGATATATATAGATGATATATATACAATATAATGACTTGATTAAAAATAAAGTCATTATATTACAAAAATTATAAATAAGGTAGAACATTAAATTAAAAAAAAGAAAGCATTATGCAGATACTATAAATAAATTAAACAGAATAAAATGAAAAAACAAAAACTTAGTTACAAAACATATTCAGAAGATCACCAAAATTATCTTAGAGTGGTTGATCATGTAAGAAAATAAGAAAGAAAAAATCAATTTAAAAATGCCTGAATCACTGTATATTTGCTTTTTTCATTTATTATTATTATTCTGACAAAATAGTGCTAGCTTGCGGCTCCTACTTTCAGATCCATTGCTGTAGAGTACTTGCTTTCCAGCAAGACGACCTAAAACCTTTAACATAAACGGAAACTATTTTGTTTATCCACTTTCTGCCTTACCATGTTGTCCTAGAAATATCGTTTTATAGATTTCACATACTGTATTTGTATATATTAAAAAAAATTATAGTTTTAGAGTTAAAAAATGAATACTCAAAAGTGTCATGTTTGCTTTAAAAAATCAACATTGATCATCATCATCTGTGGCGCTACAACTCTTGTAGAGCCAAGGCCTCCTGCAACTTCGTCCGCCAGTCCTCTCTAATGGTTGCTGCTGCTCTCCAATTGCGGATTCCCAAGATAGACCTGGCATCTGCTGCGATCCATCGAAGCCTGGGTCTTCCTATTCTCCTTGTCCCATATATCCCTACATTCAGGATCATCCTAGGAATCTGATCTTGGGTCATTCTTAATGCATGGCCTGCCCACCGAAGCCGTCCCACTTTGACCACCCTATCTAAAAAATCCTCATTGTTCAACCAATATTTATATTTTCCGGGAATAGGCCTCTGGTATCCTAGTTGAGGAGGTTTTTTAAAACTAGCTTTTGGATGAACCATCCTCCTCCGCTTCCTCCAACAGAGCCGGTCCTAGCGGATATGTGTTATCATTCCTGATTTATTAATTTGCGACTGCTCTCCGGTCATTTTAATAACCAATATCTAAATATAAACTGTTATGAAAATTTATTTTATTGTTTACTCTATTCCAGGTTGTGAATATTATCCTGAATCACAGGCCTGTTCATCAGGCAGTAAAGATGCTGATGGCTCCGTACAAGAAGTTTCAACATATCCGCAGCATCCTCCGTAAGGAAGATTTCAAAGAGGAAGTGGAGACGATGGACTCTCCTGCTACACAGCTCATCCTTGAGGGTCTAGTCAACGCCACTAAACTCCTTAAACTTCCGGATAAATTCGTGAGGAATATTCGGGACGACATGACGGTCCTCATACTATACATTGATCAGGCCTTCGTGAAGGTTCACGCAAAGGAACAAAACTCCATAAAGCTCAAGGAAAACACCTTAGTCAAGTCCGAGTTCATTATATGAACGGCCGTTGTCTCCCATTGGTGCCTAAGTGCATGTATGCAATAAAGGTGTTTGAAATGTTTACATGTAAATCGTTGTTATTTTTTTAGAACAATATATCATGTGTCTGTCTAGAAACTGTTAATACCTAACTGACAAAGCATTGAACCTTCAAACTTAAACCAAACTTACCCATGTTTTCTTCTTCTTAATAAGCTAGTTTCGGTCTCTCAAAGCTATATCTAGGCGGCCTCTTCTTTGCTTCCATCCTAGCATTATCCTCGCTCTAAAAATGTGTCTTATTTATGAACAATGACTGATGTTTGTTTCCCAAAGTTAAAATCCATGTAATAGGTATATCTATTGAGGAATCGTTTCTAAACTGGAGGATTTTAATCCGAAAAGAAAAAGTCTTAACCGACCACAGCAAATCACATTTACCCCTCTCAAAGAGTTCTCACCTAAAGATATACTCAGGCGGTAATCTTGTTACATCTTGATGTAAATGACTCTCCCTACAGCCAAAGAGTAGTCACTATCATTCAAAACAGGTTTTATTTATATATGAGTAATAATTGGACCGTAATTAATTTCCTGAGAGTGAAATGGCAACTCTTGAGAGCTAGCTCCTCTACTTTTAGAGTATCTACTGCCCACGAAATTGGAAACCTATAAAATCTATTTATACAAACTGGAATTAATTGGTTGAGATTAAGTATGTAATTATAAGTAGTAGAGAAACAATGATGATGAACGGTATTTGTTAATAAAGAAACTATTTGACATAAATTAATTTTTTTTCAAATGATTCTCACTAATAAATATTTTTGTGTAGAGTATTTTGATTGAAAATATAGAAAAAAAAATACTTTTTCTGAATTTCAAACAATAGATGTAAAATGACACAGATACTGACACACTGAAGAGATCAGCGAACTAAGAAAGTGAGAACGGTGCATTGATAAGAAGTGCAGAGAGTTGCACTGATAACGACTCACCTGAGTGGAGGGAGTGAGCAAGGTGGGGACTCGTTACCGCCTCAGTCTGTGCTTGTGTTCCTCGAGGTGAGTGTGTCTCTCAGAGCGAGGAGTTTATCAGGATCGCTCGCATATATACGGTATGTACCTTGTGTATATATACATATATTAAGTCTATACAGTGGGAGTGACATGCTAAGTAGTATATCGAATCCAATTTATTTATATGATATTTTTGACCAATATTTTACTTAAAAATTATCAACACTAATCAATATAAAAAGAAATGATAATAAATATAAGATTTTTAGATTATTATATATAAATGTATTATCTATAAATCTATTTAATATTTAGAGATGTATTATCCATTTATTTATTATCTAAATGAATGTTCTTCAGCAGTACAAATTTGCAATTAAAAATTGTTTATTTTTTAAATAGACATGTCTCTTATAGAAATGTTCTAATTTTAAAAATTTTCATTTTAAATTTTAAAAAATGTATATTAATGAATTGTTCTTATAGTTGTGTGTGCTAATTTATTGAACAAATTGCAAAAGGTTTAACAACTGATAAAATTATTAATAGTTTTTGATAGAAGAATATGCTTAAGTTCGAATTTCCTTGATGGGGGCAAGCTTATTGTTTAAAAAATATTAAATTGAATGACATGAATTTTAATTAAATTCTTCCAAAATTTACACGATAATTACCTGTGGGGAGGGTTATGAAAATCATAGGCAATTAAAGAAAAATTAAATTTGTGTAAAATCTTGCATTTAAAATATTTTTTTATTCTAATATGTACTGTTTGATGAAATAAATATGTTATATTGGGACTGGGTGCATTTTAAAGTAAGGGAGTTTGGTATAAATATCAAAATAATTATTCGGTTTGGGTGATGTAGAATGTTTTTTTTTATTTTAAGGGTAACTCTTTTTACAGAAATACTTATGTAATTATCTCTTCGAATTCAAGAAAAAAATGGATAAACCAAACAAATTAATAAAGAAAAAATTAATTAATGTTAACGTAACCTCTGCGAATTCAATCAAAGAATATATTTCAAGAAATCAAAGGTAAAAATGGAAGGTGCATTGTGTACAGTGAGTGAAGTGCAGCGAAAGGTTGCAGCACATTTAATTTGGATTTGACTAATATTGTACTTGTGAGGAGGGTTGTAAAGAACGAGATGATGAGAACGTGCAGTGCGGGAGTGAGTTGAAGGAGTTGGAAGGTGTAAAGAGGTGTTGCGATTATAAATCAAAAATGCAAGAAAAAATTTGAAAAATGGTACTCCAAAGTTCATACAGTTTGAAGCAAAAAGTATGCCCGGATGTAAGATTTTTATCTATAACTTAAATATGTGTAACTGCAGTAGAATTTAAATCCGTTTAAACTTTTCTCCTGCCATGCCTATTTAATTAAGTTACCATGTTAACATGTTTACTCGTGCAGTTTTTAACTCCCTCCACTATTTTTTCAAATCGTGAGAGCGGGGTGGTTCAGGGTGTAAGGCACAGTGCTATTAACTCCAAGGACCCGGATTTGAATCCAGGTGTGACCGATAATTGTTTATTCTGTCACTGTAGCAGTGAGGTAACCCTGTTGGTTCAGAAGCCGTCTGGGTCCACTCTGCCTCATAAAGTGGGTACCTTTTATTGGGAACAAATCTAGCGTTCGAGCCTGTTCTTTATCGAATCACCTCATTGTACAACAATCATTCATTTCTAACAAAGTAGTGAACCCCAAACCCTTCCTGAGTTGTAGCGGTGCAGATTAACATTTTTTTTTCCATTTTTTCAATATGACAACAACAATTTTACATGATCTAATGAGTGAATTTCTTCTTGAAACTTGTCATATTGTGAAAGTACTCTTTTATAATAATGTATGAGCTTCTTATGTTAATTTGAAAAGAACAATTCTACTTTACTTTCACGCCACTTTCATTCACTTTTAATTGTAGTTAACAGATAACGAGAAAAAATAATAATGATACTCTGGGTAAAATATAATTATTTATATTATGCCTCCCATTTTTATAATCTATTCATAAATTTACACAATATTAAAAACTTATTTTTTTTGTTATTACTAAATTTTATTTTATAAATTTTATTTTATTACTTACTGCTAAATTATAATTATAAAACCCATGACTTATTTTTCAATTGTCTTTGTTAATTATTCAAATATTTCTTTCGCCGAAACTTTTTCAGTCTGCATTTTTAAACTTAGTTATTAAGGTATATTATGAAAACTTATTTTAATTTATCATTTACTAGTAGTTGTTGGCAAAAAACCTACTAGTTAGAAACTAGGTGTTTTTGACAGAATCGGCTGTGTAATGAGGTGCGTGATTCTGCACACTACACGACGGCACCTGAGAAATTTTGAATTTTTTTTACACTTGTAAGGTTTTGCTAGAAATCAAAACAATTTAAATAGCTAATTGTTATAAGCAGCCTGCATGTAATAAAAATGCAATAAAATCGATCTCAAACGAGGAACACTTGCCAGTATAGAGTAAAGCTATTACGTCTCCCAGATAGGAGTTTATGTTGGTTCGTCGGTGATGCTCTGTCCCAATTAGAGGCAGTAAAACGGAATTTAGTATTTCATCGTACTAATAAAAGGGTGCACTTAAGTCTTTTAGGTCTATTTTAAGTCGATGCTTATAGTTCTTGGTATTTAGAGCTTTTATTTTTTTTTGTGGTAAAGAGTACGTATTCAAACCATACTTCTTGATGGTAACAGAGAAGCAGTATGTTAAGAGAAGTATTGTGAGATATATTGTCGACAACTAAAATGTGGTTGTAAGGGTTAATGCATAGAACGATTAATTTATTTAGTTTAATTTTAATATTGAGATGACATTTTAATGCTCTTACTTTCATATCATGTCCCAAAAGTTATAGTAGCACAGTTTTGGTTTTTATTTATTATTGTTGTTGAACTGTCTACTCCATTAGTTTCCACAGTGGGTGCCACTTTGCGAATGCTACTTTTTCAAAATATATAAAAAAAAAAAAATTCATATTGGAAGAAGATAGTTGACCGTATGTAGTAGATTGTAGGAAGATAGTCCGGGTTGCGGTCAATAAAGCTATCAAAAAAGTAAAAGAAAACTATTTATTGTTAACCAACGTTTCGCTCCACTTTACAGAGCTTTGTCAGGGCTGTCAGATTGAAACAGAGTCATACCTTTATTGAATGCCAGCTGAATTATCTTTCTACAAAAAAACAAAAAAACAAAACAAGAAAATTATTCAAAATTAAAACAGGAATTTACAGAGAATAGTGCATTCTAACATATATTTTGCACTGGATTTTTTTTTTTTTTTTTTAGCCACGGATTTTAAGCTGAACAAGGGCTCCGCGAAATTTTAGACCGAAAGGTTACTATGGGAAATAACTTTGGAAGCGGTAGATCTACTTAACCATGTATTAAATAATTCCATTTAAATTAATAAACGTAGGCTAAATAAATAGGTCAGTACAGGTTTTTCAAATTTTTTTTTATTCAAAGATGGTTAGATGGTTAGAACCCATGGATGCGTGGGGTTGATGTCATGACGAAGACGGGTTGAGGGTAGCCTTTTATTCTGTATTGGTAATGCATTTGAAGAGGAGGCTGAAGAAATTTGATCTTTTGGAAAGAGAAAGTCTGTTTCATCATTTCTGTTCGGATAATAAATAGATACATTTCAAGATTAATGAAATGTATTTGAATTAAACATACGGGATGAGCCGTTTTTGAAACTGCTCTACCAAGATGAACTTTTTTTCACATGCATAAGCCAAAGTAATAAAAGGAATTTGATAAAATTTAAATCGGAGGAGCGGTTTTCAAAATATTGGTGGATAAAAGAAAAAACGTCAATTGAAATCAAATAATCGTTATTAATGGGTAGAATTCATAAAATTATTACAATTTGGTTGATACTTGATAATTTGGTAGCAATCAATAAAAATTTCATCAATATCGAATTAACGATAGTACGTATTATTTCCGCTCATAGATTTAAATACAGAAAGACAATCATGGTACCAAATTTGTTCCTTGATATCTAGAACGTAAATTTCCTTCGATATTTTTTTAATAACCAGCGGTAGCGTGGAAACTTTTTTTTTTATTGCGTGATATAATTAAATTTAAATCTCATTTACAAACAATGCTAATAGAGGTCATAGAGCTCATGCACACCATATTTACATGTATATAAATTAAATGATAACAAAATAAAAAAAAAATAGGAAGGGGAGAAAACAAAACAAATTTAAAATAAAAGGAAAATAATATCTTAAACATGATCATTCCTATTTACAATATTTATATTCAGCGAACTGAGCTCTAACTCCCACTTGTATAGAAAAGAGCAGGATTCCCGAAGATCCCGGCGTTTCTCTCTCACCCGCGTCAATGGTGGTAAGAAAACTAAAATAAATAAAATACTGTTATAAATAGTTATTGATTAAAATAAATATACCAACAGTAAACTTCATAAATGCAAACATAAATTTCCAATCTGTAAAACTTATGAGTAAAATATGAATTTGGCTCTACACGAATGTTTTAAACGTTAACAATAAGTGATATGTAATTAATAAGATAATAATTATTAAACCATGAATTACATGACAGGATCAAATCATAAAATAATTTTTAACTCAAAAACATAGAATATATACTTAACATATCTGTTGACCATTGATGTGTCTATATGTTTGAAAAACAATAAAATAAAACCTGATTTGATTAAAATACCAGTTTGCAATCGGCTTCCAGCCTTTCCCTCGGGAACTGGTTATATAAAAAGATTACATGTTGCTAATAATTAGTTTTTATTTATAGGTGTGATTGCAAATATTCTTAGTAGGGAATGTATTAGCTATATTTTGCAACAGTTGCATAAATCCCTTATGCAATGTCTATCTTAATTTCTATTACTTTTCTCTTCATTTTTACTAGAAATTTCTTAATAGTTGAGAGTTGTATATGTATAAATATGTATATCTATATACATCAACACCTAAAGTATTAGATAATCGAGATTTCAGTAACATACCATGAGATTGGCTATGGTCAGGAACTAGGTTAATTAGTGCAGAGAACATAATCCTTCGTTGTGTTTTATCATATTGCAAAAATTATAACTATGAGAAAATTCTCCCAGTCTTGATGATTTAGATATTAGGTGAGCGATATGTTCTCAGGTACTAATTGGGTACCTAAAGGTTATTGTTGCAATAGTTGTTAAATAATTGGATCGTTCCCAGGTTGTGTTTGAGGTGCAAATGATCACGTAATATTTGTTAGTTGGCATGCAATTTGCACTGTTGCAATCGGCCTCGCATCCTTCCACGAATCCACATTGAAGTTGTCATAAAAATAACTAAATTGTTTCTCCGTCTTTACTATCTTCTTTAACTCTTATGCGGATGAATATATTTATTCATTTTTTATTCTATATACTCTCCGATATTTAAAGACATGGCATACAATTAACAAGAAAATTCCTGAATTTCATTTATGATTTTGTATGACAAATATATAACTAGTAATATAATTTTAATATATACGCATATTTTAAGTTTTACATAAAAATTACTTCTGAATTTGTTTCGAATCCTAAATAATTTGAAATTTTGTACCTGCTCGAAAAAAATGTTTATATGATAAAACTTACGATATGATTATATTTTTGAGCTCCTGGAACATCTTTGATTGTGATTTACATATTTAAACTAATTGGTATTAATTACTGTTCAATTAAAAAAATAACCCAATAAAAAAAAATACGAAAATTCTCATTTTTTTAATTCAAACTTTTTATAGAATACCGGGAATGTAATAAAAACAATATATTATTGTATTTTTCGATGAAGATGAATATAATACTAGAGAGTGAAATTGTATACAATTAATTTAGTAAACAATAATTGCCACTATCTTGTAATATCTAACCTGAATTTGATTGAAATCTAACAGTTTAATTTCTTTTACATTGTTAAAATAAATAATTTAATTTCTATCCATATTAGTCTCAACGCATTGTGATAAAGTTTTAACAGATAGTGATTGTGATAAATGAATTTTAATTTTGGTTTTAATGTGAATATTGACTAATTAGAAATTGTTGTTTTGACCTGGGCAGAATAGCCTGCATGAAGTAGAGTTTTTAAATCATTTAGTTTCAAAATTGTATTAAGTAGATTGTACCTGAGGATGGCCGGATTGGCGGAAACGTCGGACTTTTAAGAAAAATAAAATTTGTTGAGACTAAAATATCTCAACTACATCTTAATATAAATTAAATTATTTATTTTAACAAAATTAACTAGTCTCAAGAAAGTGTTTAAGATTATAAATTTCTTTTACATTTTTCGAAAAATATTTCTACTTGTCTTCAGATCCGTTGTAACTTTCTTTGAATTCTTTTTAGACTAGAAGACTAACTAAAAACGGAGGGAACATTACACCGCACCAGTAAACGTTACAGAAACGGCTTGTGTATTTAGAGCACGCTGATGCAGCTACTAATTGCATCATCTTAATGTGCACCTATATATAAGCTGTGTGTATGTAATTTATATATAAAGATTGATGACACAATTACCAAAAATTGATGATATATATTCAAATTGTTTTGAATTTATTCCAAGTAAAGTGGTAAATAAGGATTTTTGGAAATAAAAGTTTAAGTTGGTATCTAATTCCCGAACGAGGAATTTTATGAGAAAACATATTAATTTATTTTTGTTACCTTGAATTGCAGTAGATTAAAATTTGTTTTTAGAGAAAAAAAACCGTTTGAGTTTTATATATGCATATAAATTTTATATGTTGAAGACCATGAACGTCAGAATGATATAACATAAAACTATATAATACTATGGAACGTCTTTCTTTCCCAACTATAAACTGTTATATTTCTTAGTTTTTAAATAATACTTCTAATTTCTCTAAAAAATCATTCTTCTGACGTCTAATTTTTTTCTCGTTTAGACTAATGATCAAGAGAAATAAGCCAGGAAGCTTTAGTTAAATTCCCTATTTATGGTTTATTTATTTATAACGAAAAATATTGCTCTAAATAATTAAATTAAACATATCATAAAAAAGTGACATTTATCACCAGTGGCGATTATAATTGAATGTTATATCTAATAATTTATCATATATATGTTTCTTTCCAAATGGATGAAATATTCCTAGTACTTAAAAAATTAATTACTGTAATAAATTTAAATTTGTCAACTCTGAATGACATTTTTTTCTCTCGAAAATTTGAATTTTTAATAAATCTGAAAGGACTAAGGGGAAGATGTGTAATTTAGTTTCGTATATCGTTATGAATGATGTAAAAATCTTACTTCCTGAGAATATTTTTAAAATTATCTAATAGGAAGAATCATACGATTTTTTTCTTGAGATAAACGAAAACAGGGTTTAACAATTTTAGAATGAGCAAAGATATCATATCAGTTCTTCGTCAGGACTTAAATAAAAATATATTGAGAAGGCGTAGCTAATGTAAGGATTAAACATTGACATGCAAATAAACAGATATTTACGTCAAGGTATAAAAAGACACATAATGAAACATGAAACATAAAGAAGTTAAAGATGAACATCAAGAAACATATATTAACTAACAGTAATGAGTAATTAACTGAGAGACAAAATGTAATACCAAATGCTTAGACAATTCAACCACATCGAGAAGACTAAAGCCCAGGCTGATCCAATACATCTTGTTATAAACTCTTTATCGAATTTATTTTTATTTTGCTTAATTTTTTTCTTCTCCAACTATTTTTTAGCCCAAGTCAATTTTTTTAAATTTATTCTATATGGCGCAGTGGTACCAACCCTGAGGTTGCGAGTTCGAGCCCGGCCCCAGCCGGGATTTTTACAAGCACAAAATTATACAAACCTCACTCACAGCCTCCCCAGAGCATTTGTGAGGCCCGTTAGCCAATGGGTGACACTCACAAAAAATAGGCGTGGGAGTGACGAACCCACCCTACGAAAAAAGTACTTGGAAATACATCGCCCGAGGACTTAGGCATCCATAGTCTGTTGCCTATATAATAATAATAATTCTATAAATTTTTTTTTTTTGTTTCTTATTTTTCTCTGGATAGTTCATGGCTATAGCATTGCAGATAGTTAGGGGTACCTCTTGTACGAGACTATAACCCCACTCGCCCCTCTATCAACAGTTAAAAAATATCTTCCAAAGTGTCCAAATACTATATAACATCAACCATGACTGGTAATAAGCAAATATAAAAAAGAATACTAAACAGATCTATTCATAATTAAAAATATATATTAATATCAAATTTAATTAAATTATAGTAAGAAGTAAGTTTCGTGCATTCTAGTCTAACCAAAGATTCCTTAGTCCAAAATTAATTGGATGCTGTTTTCGTCATTGCAATCAACGAAGCAATTTATTCCATTCCCACCTCCTACCACATTTTTTCTACTTCCAAACTAGAGTTAATACTAGCTTTCTTCTATTGCAATCAACAATTGTTTAAAATTAAACCATTTACATTGTTAAAAATGGTAGTTATTCATCAAGCTATGTCTGGTATACACATTCTTGAATTGCAAAAGGTTTTAAAATAAATTTCAAATTCGTCACGCTATTCCTAGAATAAATTTATTCTTTAGATGGAATTAGGTCTTGAATTAACAATAAGACTATCTAACCAATAAGAAAATTTTTGTTACGGACTGATTAATTTGAGAATTTCCCCTTCCATTTTTCCCATTTTCTCCCTTCATGAGAACAAACGTAACATATACATTACTACTTTCACACGTTGGAAAAGTATGCAAGAATTAGAGGATGTTGCATGCCGAGATGGAAATGAGACCCAGTTCTCAGTCAGCCCAATCCTACCGTGTCGGGATTATATCTCCTTATTTTAACTCTCAAAAAAGTCGAAAGTTGTCTAGAGACGGAAAGTACTTTAGTTGATTTAATTCACTGATGAATAAAAACATACATAATATGTTATTTGCAATGATAAATGCATGAAACACACACTCGTTCATATACAACTATGGAGCTAATGGTTAACAATTATCATATTATGGAGATTATTTTAGTGAAAAAAGTTTTTCTTGATGAAAAATATAATGGACATATACCATACTCATACATATATTAAAAAAAAAATACAACTAATTCGTTATTAATTCTTGATTTAAAAAACATTATTTACACTCATATAATAAAATAGACACCCAATTTGATTTTTTACAACTGCAAACTATAATTCGAAAAACCTACTGAAAACTTATTTCCCGTTTTATTAACTGCTGACCGCATCACCTCTTTTTAAACAGCCGAGAAACTAATTCAGTGATAACTACTGAACCGTGCACAGCTTTTCTTGGTATAAGTTATTTTTTTCCCCTCACATTCATTAAATTATGTTCGTTGTTTATTATTGCCGATAACCAACTTCTTGAATGTGTCAATTTCAAACCTGTAAAAATGATAATTAAAATGCGTAATTTACGATAAAAACAAAATGAATAAATAGGAATTAATGGATGCGTTCAAATTTTGAATAGTTTTTTTGGGCGGCTTAAGAATTTCCATTGTTTACTTGTCAAGACCGTATAGGAAATTTTTGTTTTGACGCGTTTCTGCTCTTATCGTTTAGTAAATTTAAATTTTCAAAATTTGTATGTTCTTATCGTTTCGTAAATCTAGACTTTTGACGTGTTTGTGTTCTTATCGTTTAGTAATTTTAAATTTTTGACACGTTAATGTTCTTAGCGTTTTATAGATTTTGCAGAAGTCTCTTATCGTTAATATCCTGCGTCTAATATAAGCATAAAATATGCAACATGGTATAAATTCGAAATTGTGTTATTTCAACTGAAAATATTGAACGAACAAGACATTATGAAGACAATGTAAATGAATTAACTTTTGTAAAATGGCATACGAGTCTTGAAAAAAATTATGTATCAGTCTCTTCTTCAGTATAGATAAAGCCTTGGGGATTATATTTTATTTTTATTTATTTATTCTTACTACTGGCAGCGCAGTAGCAGCGTGGCAAGGCACGATGCTACTATCTCTAAGGACCAGGGTCGGAATCCGGTTCGGCAGAAAATTATTTTATCTTACACTGTAGCCGTGAGTCAACCCTGTGGGTTCTGGAACTCTCGTGGGGTCCACCCAGCCTCATAGGGGGAATTGGGTAAAAATCTGGCAGTCGAGCGCGATTCTCACCAAATCATCTCCTTGCACAACCGCTGGTTTAGCAACAGTACTTCCTTACAAAGTACTGAACCCCTGACTGATTGTAGTGGTACAAATTTTAGTTTTTAATTTTATTCTTACATTCATATTTACTGATTTTTATTCCTTTTTTAAATTGGAAAACTCAATATTAAACTTATGAAAATTACCACAACTCAATGTTTAGAAATATAAAACAAGGCGCTTTGTACGAAAAAGCACTATACGTATCCCTTCAAGTAAAAATCCCTAAAATGTTCCATAGCACGTCCATCCACTAATATGTTCAATAACATTTTATAAAAAATATATATAACAAGCTCCGAAGCATTTTACAATGGTAAACGGTTCGTATTTTCCGGCACATTGCGTAATGTTTTAAACGCACTCTGTAGTTGTGTAAACATGGTGATTGAATAATACTGACATGTGCATAATAAGTAATGCATACAATTCTATGCACTTACATAAATTTCTTTAGTGCTTTTAGTTCAGTGCTCTGGACTTTCAGGTACACAACCTGCAAATTTTTAGGCCTCACGCTTGCTCAAGGTTATTTTGATATTATCTTGGGAAGGAGGTGTTCTGACATAGAATATACCCCACCATAATCAAATGTCAAATATATATATACATCTATAATGTAACGGTTATATCAACCATGTAAGGCCCACCAGGCCAATCTGGTATAAAATAAATAAATAAAAGGTGATCTGAAATATTTCGTAGATTTATAAATTAATTGAACACTCTGTTGAATTCTCTGTTAATAACTTCGAAGAAAATATATTATTAGTTTTAAGAAAATGAAGGCCACATGCTGACTTGCAAATGCCACACAAACAAGTTTCCATTGTAGAACACATCATCGGGTTGGAAGTAAAAGTATCAAGTAGACTTTTTTGCCATCTTACTGTGTCTCAACCATAGTTATGAAGGTTTATACCACTGTTTTTTTTTTAACTTACTTAAGATAATGGTAACCAACCCAGAGTACCTATTATAATTTGATGGACTATATTATGCATAGGTGAACTAAATGAATAAGTACAAAATAAATAAAAATATAAAAAATAATTTTTTGCCATTTAAGAAAAATATTCAAGATAACATGATTGTACTATCATGTTATCTTGACTATATTCATGACAATGTTAAAGATCATGCCAGATTAAAATTTAAGAAAAATATTCAAGCCAGGAGGATAATGTTCGATGTTTAATGAATTATCTTTCTTAGGGTTTTGAGTCATGCTTCTTGCTTACTTTTTTAATGAGATAACTGAAGTCTATTTCTTACCCTGCTTATCCTCTCGTTGGTTCTTGTTGAGCCTCATCTACCCCATTATGGTTGATCAATGATATTTTAAATCTGAGAAACTGAATTTAATTCATAATATGCTCTATATGAATGACCCAGGGGAAAGGTAGCTCTTAACTTGTACCTGTAAAAATATAAAAATGGTCGTTCTACAATGGAGCTAATAATTGAGAAATGACTGAATTCATTTTAATTTAATTTAATTATAATTAATAAGATTATCCTTAGACAATAAACAGTTTTCTTTAACTAGACATAGCGGTTTTATGCGGTAGATGCTCATTCACTTTAGATTGTAGATAATACCCATTTATCTACTTGGGAGCAATATGTTTCAAGATATTTACCAAAATTAATTCACAAAATATTGCTATTTCGTTATTTGGAAAATTATGTTACATTTTTAAAAAACTGTATCTCGAGAACTATTGAACGATAGAGCTCACAGTTCAGGAACTCTAATTCAAATAATGCCGTTGAAAGTTTATTATTAGTGTAGATAGGTTTAAAGTTATATTTACTTTTTAATGACATTTATTACTTCCCTTGTACAGTCTAGAAAAAATTGATTTTTTTCTTATTTGAATTAATTAAAAAATTAATTTGTTGGGACTGTACTGAACAGCAGCCTTTTTTATCCTCCTTTACTACGGTGAGCAGTCATCAATCTTGTTTCTTAACTTTATAGTGTTTTTATTAAATTAATCCAAATTAGGGTGAAATAACTTACTTTGTTCCCCTCTTGGAATAGTGATACTAGCCGATCCATATAACCCATCCACAATCTTGCACATGCGTAAATTTATCAAACTATGGCAAATGTATAGCTGCACCTTCATATAATTTATTCCATTGTAAATTGAAGTTTAAATATTTCAGTTGTTTTAGGAGCTTTACACAATTGTTTATTTCAATTGGGTCAAGGAGGGCATTATTTTTTTGTTGTGGCATTTGAAAAATGTGATATGAAGAAATTTTCTCCATGGAAACATATTTTTTTTTTCGAAACAAGTTAAATTTTTTCCCAACAATTACTGTTATATTGTACTTTACTGTTGCTAAAAATAGGCGTGATAATGCTACAAATTGCTGTGGGTTGTTACAGCAATAATAATAATTGATCACTTTCTAGAGAAAACAATTTGCCGAAGCAGCCACCGGAGTTAGAAAGCCTAACAGCTCACCCACACATCTAACCTACATCTCAACTAATCAAACCAATTTCACTTTGTTTTCTATTTCTCTGCGTATGTAATCCAGAGCTTACGTAAGGTCTCTTGTCATTCGTCTATTGAGGGGTAATAATTAACTCAAGCCGGTTGTAATTTCGACATACATTCTTTAAGCTTTGTCTTATAGGTCATAGTCATATCTTGTAAAAGATATATACTTAGTAAGGTTATGAAGAATTCGTTAATCGTAGCATGTGTGTTGAAACGAGTTCTGATTAGCATCAAACATGAAGCGCACAAATTACAAATTACGAAAATCTATATTGCACATGTACCTTCTTTCGTAGTTTTTTAATAGTCAAAACGTGTAGAATATGCTAAGTGATAAGCTTTTGCTAACTTGAAGATAGGTTCCGATACTACCTTATAAGGTACTGATCCTATAAGCAATCAAGAAAAAATAATTATTATCGTTAGACGAATTAGTTGAACAATCGAATTCTGCTCGGGGAGAGATATCTATTTTTTTGTTACTCTCTACCTTGTCATTTCTGACATACAGAGGAGTGTTAGGAATTGTCTACAGGTAACCAACCCATTCTAACAAGTGTAGATGTGGAAGGGGGCTTAAGTTTCCATTCCATGACGCATCAACTCTCTCGGCTACAAACTGAGGTTAAGTATCCAATGTAGTAGTCCAAAGTAAATTCTACTCTATTGTCTAGAAAACTATATATGCTTCATAAATAATTCCCATTGGGTAAAGAGAAGGCGTTTGAATCTAGGGCATGAGCCTGTGAAACATTTCATATTGACAAAAAAAAAATGAAATATTTGAAAAAAAAAATTTATGTTTTATAATATTTATATGTCAGGTATTTCAACTCATTTTGAAGAAAAGAAAAGTGGAACTCGTAAGAATCACCACAGAAGTTTTTTGTCTTAAAATAATATTAGAAAAGTATTAATTACATTATTTCCAGGTGTCTTGTATAACTAAAAAAGAGGTCACTTACACCAATGGTGCATAATAAAATTTGAAGAGCATAAGCGATAATAAATTAAACAAAGATATTATTATAAATTAAACATTAAACCTATAAATAAACAAGTTTATATGGCGGATAAATCTGTCAATATTGTAAATTTTAGATAATTATGCTTACTTAATTGTCTTATAACTCTTATAAAATATCTCCAGAATTCTGAAAGATTTAAACGAAGTTTAATACAAAGAGATATTTAAGTATTTAATCCTTATTATTATAAAAAAGAAAAAAAAAGTATAATTAAACAATAAAATGTTCCAATGATAGAGGTTATTGAATACTATAAAGAAAAAAAAAATAAACAAACAATTTAGTGAGTAACCAAGCCGTAAAAGGGAAACATAAATAATAAAGCCATTTCATTACTTCTTTTTTTAGTTAAAGAAATCGAAAGCAGTTTCTAAGTCGGACATATAACAAACAGACGGTAAGCTGGGTAATATGGGACAACCGGGCCATATATCATCTACTTTACTATACAGCCAACATATAATATTTATTCAGAGGGAAATTCTTATATCTTTTCAATGTCGTCCGGAGTCAAAGAACCGAGTTCTAATATTAGCTTTTACGGTCGCGGAAAGGAGAAAAAGCCACGCGGAGGAACCAAAAAATAAAATAAAAAATAAAACTGCGAAGACGGGCAAGGAAAAGAAAAAGGAAAGTAAGCCTGAAAAAAAAATCCCACTTAGCCTTTCAATTTCGTGCCAGCCCTATCTCGGTCTCCATCTTTATTCCGCAGCCGTAGGAATTTTTATAACTTGCGAACCGGCTTCGAACCCGAAGAACGGTCGGGCCACCGTAGCCATGGGATGGAATAGCACCGCCAAGCAATTACGCTGAAGATAGCTGGAGAGTGTATATTTAGTACTCTCAGCTGGGGTGGCGTCCTAACATTTACAAGCGATAATTAGTTTATTTTACTTCTATAAGCTCCTAGGGGTATATGGGAACTTCCATGGTGGAATTAAATTAACCCTAAATTCAATTACTGAGCGAGTTGTAAAAATTCTTGCTCTGTTCTGGTATTAACAATTTATCTTCAAAGAATAACTTCCGTGGAAAAAGACTCAGGAAAAAAAAAAATCCTAAAAGTCTCTCAAGGGGATGATAGAGTCAGATTTTAATCAATCTTCATTTATCAATTTTTTTTTCATTTTCTATATTCAAAAATATTGAAAACTAGTCCTGGATTAGGTCTAATGGGCTCTAACAGCCAAGATAAAAAAAATTACAAAAAATAAGTTTTTTTTTTTGAACAGTTGATCCGACTGTAGTGAAATTAAAAAAAAAATTTATCTCTTTTTACAACATATGTTTGCAAAATAAAAATTGAATTTTTTTCAGATCTGTCAAGATTTATAACAAAAAAAATTTAATCCACGATTCTTAGAAAAATACTCAAATTAGACAGTATTTTTTTTAACCCTTTAACCCTTTTTAACACGGAACGATCCACCACAAAGCTTTCTAATGCCCTCAAACTTACCGGAGAATAATCCGTTATATTTGTATCTAATGACCTGATACATTAAATAAATGGTAATGAAGATAACCTTTTATACATGCGTTTTAAATATAAAAAAAGTTTAAATACCGTTTTTTCAAATAAATGAAAAAGTAAAATGTTTATCTCTCAAAGAAATTAAAATTTGAAGAGGGGTTGTGGAAATAGAAGTTTTTTTTTTATTGTACCTTCATTTTATAACAAATTTGATGTTAGTTCCATTTCCTATCCATTTTTTATATTACTTTTATATTACCAATCCTTTTTTTTTCTTTTTTGAAAAGGTGATTAAAACTTCTATTCATTTAATATCATAATGATTGCGTGACTTAAACAAAGTTAGTGCATTTTTAACATAAAGGAGAGGAAGTGTTACCTAGAGGGCGTCACCCTATTCTAACCATGGTGGGGGTGTGTGCATTATAAGGGACCGCGTTGAAATAAAAGTCGAATCCCTAGCTGGATTCGAACTGGCGCCGCTGTAGCCTTTTATTATTCTTAATATTATTTTCCCCTCAAAGTACAAAAAAATATATATCCATTGTATTTTTGTTTTGAAACTGTCACCTAGAAGCAGAGGCAGGTTTATTAAAAAAAAAAAATAATTTACTTACTTTCTTCTTGGTCATTTTGAAATTATATGTTCAATCGTATTATTTAATTTAAGTAGAAACCTATTTGGACATACGGAGTTGAGCTATAGGGCTCCAATAAACCATCTAATTCCTCTCGAATCCAATCCTTACAGTCCAAAATCCTTCGTAAAATCCTTAATGTTCCTTACTTTGTCACAAATCAAATCATCCATCAGGATCTCAATGTCCCCTATGTTGCGGATTTGGCCAGAACCAGATACCAATTCTTCCATAATAAACTTCCCAACCACCCAAACCAACTCGTTTCTAACCTGGCTTCTCCTTCACTACCTAATAATCCTCCTAGACGTCGGAAAGAAGATGGCCTCGAGATCTTCTCCTTTAGAAATGTTTTTAGAGTTCTATCAATGGGTAGATTCTCCACATGTTTTTATCATGTCATAATATCACTTAACAGCAAGTTTACTTGATGTGTATAAATGTATACAGTTGTAAATATCAATAAATAAATTATTAAAAAAAAAAAAAAAGTAGACACAGCTCAACATGTCGAGCAACAGTATGAAAATTAGTTTTCGTTATATCGAAGAGAAAATTTGTGTCTGTGTCATCGACTTCGGCTGAGTGTGCCCGATTACTTAGTAACTAGCAATTGGACACGGTACTTGACTAACTGGTTCCCTCGTTGCTATGAGTACTATCTTTCTACTCCAAAGGGCACTTACCCACAACTGCAGTACTTGTGTCCTTCCCTTCGCCTCCAATCGGTCTAGGTGGATCGTTTGTTTTCTAACTGCATTCTTTTGCGGTGAATCTTTTCTAAAAATAGCCGCACTTCTGAACGTCACTTGCTCGGCAATTCATAAACTAATTCGTAACTCCCAAGTAAAAGTAAGAAGAAAAAAAATCGATTTTTTTTTTTAAAGAATTTTTTTAGTAAAACGATTTAAAAAATCGAATTTTTTCTTTTCATATTGTTTTAAATATTAAATCATATTATAACATTATGTTTAAACACTATATCCCCTCATTTGAAAAAAAATTAGATTATTCAAAGTACAACGAAAAATTTTAATTTATTTTACTCTGACGATTTAATTACATTGAATGGAATAAATAAATATTATTTATTGTCTTTTTTTCATATGATTAATGCAAACTTAAGAATCAATACCACAAGTAATAAATGGTAGTTAAATTTGACCAGTACAAACGAAAACAAGTTTAGAGGGATTAAGCACCAAGTGCCCCAATGGGATTCACAGTTCAAAAGTGTAGATAAGCAATAGTACTGACCAGACGAATCGGACACTTTAGTCTCAACCATACAATATTTGCTGACCACATCACCGAGACAAATCTGTTTACGGTATAACTTAGCTACTTTACTGACTAACTGCAGGCTATTGTATATAACTCCTCTATCTTTAATAACCTCACTGAACCATAGGTAATATTATTTTGTATTTTATTTTATCACAATAAAATAACTAAATCATACTTATTTTATTTAATAATAAATGTTTTAATTTCCTCATATGAGCCTTATATTATTTATTTATATTCTTAGAAGAGTATAAGAAGTATCAAACTGGCCGCTATTTTGAAACAAAATGGCTGATGGCGATGATGAGTTGGACGTTCTGGAGACATATTTCATTTTAGACATAGAACGTCTTTTAAATGGTTCAGTAACCTAGGAAAACGGACAATGGAATGGTTCAGACATCCTATATACATAAAAAAATACTCAGTGACAATAACTATTACTTTCCATTGTAAATTTAAAAAGTGTGGTTGAATAAAAACATACTCCAGTGTACATCCATTTTCTATAAAAATAATAGAAAAATCTTGTAAAAATGAACAAATGGTTTCTTTTGGTAGCCATATTTTGGCCGCGTTCATAGGTACTTTGACAGATGTATGTAACTTTTTTCTGCTAGTGGTTGAAGATTAAAATTTTCTTTGGAAAAAAAATCTTGTATAGAACAATAATCAGTTAAAATATGCCATTGAAAAGAAAAAGTATCCTTCAGGCTGTAAGTAGATTTCGAGCCTCTTAGAGTAGAGAGAAGATTCTGCCACACCAAAATACGAATTTTAATAAATTCGAATAGTGGAGTGCATTTTCTATAATATTAGCCTATAATATCTTATATTTTGTAAATCGTCCCAGGAGAGAGACACAGTGTAATTGACTAATCATAATTTTTATTCTAATTATTATACGGACCTCTAATTAGTAGATAATGTGTAGGACTCTTAGATACATCAGACTTCAGAAATCATAAAATTCCGATAATTAAGGAGTCCCTCTCAAAAGCTCATTAATTTAAAGTACTCAATAATTTTTAAATGACTCCTTCATATGTTGCCTTTGATTTATTATTATCCAGATACTAGAGCTAAATATCCGATGGAGATCCGACAGACGGTCAGAGTCCAGAGCACTAATGAACGGTAACATATCGAGATAGGAATCGGACTTCCATATGCTAATGTTCTTGCAATTAAAGCTTTGTTGTATCTGATCTGTCCTTTCATGTCGTCTTCGTCTTTATCTGTGCCTTCTAGTTTATACCGGAGGGGTCCGTCCTCTTCTTCTGCGACAGGGAACATCCCGATGGTCAGGGTAATGGCTTCTACATTAATGCAAGGAGTCTTTTATCCTTTTGTAAGGATCTGTCTCGGAGCTGGAAGGAATAGGATCAACAGAAGTAGGGGAAGGAAGATAGAGATACGTTTACTTTTCGAAAGCTAAATATGATATAATAATATATGATATACATTATATGACATATATTTTCAAATAATGTTTGTCATTTTTAAACATTTTTGTCATAATTTATTATTATCACATGAGTTAATGAATTAGCCTTCCATAGAAATTTTATAAGGTTTTTTCCCCGCCCCCATTTTTTTTTATTACGTTGAAAAATGGATTAATAGTTTATTTATCCTTAAATAATTATATTTTTACAGAATATATTTTTTCCAATTGAAAAAACTTTCGTATATTTTTGTTTTTAACGTACAATCTTTATCTGTACCTATCAATACATTTCACTTCAAAATCATGATGGTGAATTTTTTATTTTTCGTTTTGAGAGGAGAATTTGATGGGAAAAGAAGTGTTAAAATTTTTCTTTTCTTGATAGATAAATTAAAATCACTATTTAGAATAATAAAAAAATACTAGTAAACTAATAATAGAGAATATGTAAGCGATTAAGACAAACTAAATCCATCTTAAGTTAAATTGAAATTAACTATTGTAAAGCATGAATGGATGTGTTTAATACTATGTGAAATATTAGCACACTGCTCGATGTACTGGTACTGGTACTAGTATTTGGGGGGGGGGGAGAACAAGTCCGGCAAGTGGGCCGCGTACTAACCAAGGTGGGAGTGTCAAGATTCATTCCTCGGGACCACTGAAAAATTAACGTTAACTGCCCTTCAGGTGGAATCGAACCTACAACATTCCGAATCGAGCGAACTGGAACCTGCGCTCCAACCCGCGCGGACGTCCCACTGCTTGATATAAGTGAATCATGTTTTTCTCCTCAATAGTGAATAAAAAGCAGGATTCCTGGATAATTCAGGGTGTCACTTTCAATCGTGTCATTGAAAGAAAGGTATGGTGAAATTATGGCGCTATAGAGTAGGTCTCGCTGGCTATGAAACAATTGGAGCTAATAGTAGATATGGAGTATGCTGAGGGATTTGAATATTGAATATGGTTCTGAGGTGTGAAAAAATAAGATATTGAGGTCAATCTGTAAGAATGTCATGCAGAATTAGATACGCTAAGAATTGGCAATAGGAGAAATATACACTCACTTTAGAGAGAGGAATAAGGCAGTTACAATCGATAAGTCGAGTGAAAGGTAGGTAGTATCTATTGATTATATCGATTTATAGGTGCTAATGATGGGTTGCCTCAAAACATAACCGTTTTCTGGAAATATTTCAGATTCGTGAGCTTTCGGGTTTTGGATATCTTTCTTCCTCTATGGGCCCGACTACGCCTGACAGTAAGGAGGATGTAGTGCAGCGTGGTAAACTTTCAGTTCGTGATCGTCACTAATTGTTGTGATTTATTTTAGCCGGAATGTTCATCATTTAGGGCAATCACTTCCATGGAAATAATCCTTCCAAGTAATATTTTAAAGAGTAACGAGCTGAAAATGCTTCATGCTTTGGCCTGGAATAGAAAATGGGATTGTTATAAGCTAAGGAACCATAGCTAGAAGTAAGAACTTTATTTAATATTCATTTCGAATAAAACATTCATTGAACATTATTTGTATAAATAGGAGTATGACTATTCTCAATAATTATATGTTCAATAATTTATTATCAAATATTATGGACGAAAATTATGGTAAAAGAAACTATATGAGCTACATTAAACCCACTTTATTTTAATATAAAATTATATAATAGTAAAAAAAAAAACTTATCAGTTTATTAATACAAAATATATTTCACATTATAGCAACGTTTCGGCCTATTGGCCATTTTCATCTTCATGGCAGTCAACATATTAAAATTTATTTTCAAGCATACTAGTCCTAGAAAACAAAATTCACTAATACTTAATCATTTTTTGAAATGTATTTTAATATTCAAACTGGGATGAAGGTGAAAATCTTTGTAAATTGCTAATAGAATATGCTAAAGGATAAGTTTTTGTCATTATTATATAAACTGATATTAAAATATGTTGGTTTTAATCTGGTTCATAAGGTTTTTACCATGATCTTATTTTTTTTTTGTATTTAATAATAAAAATTAAATTCACTAAAAAAACACACTTACATTCAAAATATAGCTGTTTATAACAATTACATTTATTGTGGTAGTTTTATATATTTTTTGTATAGGTATTACTACGGAACATCAATATATCCTTTGATAATATCGATATCGAAATTATATTTGTAAGAATTATACGTTATACGATACTAAAACTAAAAATCAATTCAATTTAGGAAAAAATTAATTTTGGTAAATTTTTTATTATAATGAATACACCTCTTGATTGAGGTGGTTGATAATAAATGAATTTCGGCGATATTATCTCCTTGAAAAAACATTTTCTAGATACAGTGCTTACTTGTGTGGGAAGTAATGAACTCAAAGCGCTATGAATTAATTTGGTACAGGTTTACTTAAAATTTACAATCAAAATAGAGTTAATTTACTAATTAAATTTATAACTGTATTAGACATTGTTTTTGGAAGAAATTTGCAGTATAGGATAATAGGACTATTAATTAATTCTATGTATGGAAAAGATATTAATCTTGATTTTGATGATATTAATTTTTGTCAATGTTTTTTTATAAATTTATTAAAGGGGATGCTCATGAATGAGCAAGGGAAATATAGAGGGAAAATATAAATGAATTCTGACGATGTTTTCTTCTTGATAAAAACATTATTCAAGAAACACTGAGTAATTGCTGGTGTAGCAAGGAACGAACTCACAACATTTTATGAGTAAATGTGATTGTATGAAGCATGCCCTCAACCGAATTGCCGGACAAACTTCACTGTTGGTTGGCTGGTTGGGTTGGAGTGGACTGTATAATTGAAAAATGAACATGATAAATGAAAAATAATTCTATTGTTTAAGTTACAAATGGTGTAGTGGGTGGCCGAAAGAAAACATTTATGATTAAATGGTTAGTAAAATTTTGAATGACAGGGCTATGGAAATTGTAGATCTAAAATTGAGGTGGTTGATGATGATTACTATGTGGTGGTGAATGTTAATTAACTTATTCCATAGTTCTTTTTTCCTCCACATTCTCATGTTTCTCTTCCCTCTGCTCCTGAGAACAACTCCAAGAGTTCTACTCACCCATGGTAGATTCCTGATGAGAGACAAAAGGAATAATACACTGCTTCTCTGGCTGAAGACAAGATGGCTCTCACCTTCGTCTGGGATGCTTTTCTTCACAGAGAGTGCTGGAGGAGGTGAGATTGGGCTGGTCACATGGGGCGCTACTATATCCTGTAGGCTATTATGCCATGATGTTTGATGGTGCCCCCTCCAATTCAACCTTTCGGTTGCCGTAGGTTAACCGGAACAGTGATACTGGCTTAACTTCTATTTTTATTGATTTTTTTCTTCTATAAACTGAACTTTCAAATCAAAGTCAATAACTTCAATATTATTTTTGAATATCATATTATAAGGCTTTTCTTTTCATTTTTTTTTCCTTAAACAAATTTTGCACACTTTCTACTTTCAGTTTATGTGAAGTTTTATTATTGTACTACCTCACTCCTGATCATGATGATCCCAAAGGATAGAGAAGCCTTTATTCATGCTTCATTGTTGTACTCAGAATCGAAAATTTCAACTTAAATTTATTTTATTTTTCATACACCATGGAACAAACCTTGTTTCATTCCTTCCTGTAAGCCTTGTGATAAAACTAACAACCGTTAATCTACAGACCATTTTATATGTTAGGATAGTTTTTAGTATTTAATTATGTATTATTGTATTGCCGTTTTTTTAGAATGAGCTAATCTTTGCTCCTAGCTATATATTATATGCTAATTAATACACGTAAATTTATAATTCAACTACTGTATAAAAAAGAAAAGAAAATATTGAAACTTTTCCTTTTTTTTTTTTTTGAATTGGGACAAACAATTTAACAAAACTGTTGTTGATCCCCCTATTCAAAGAATCCAGGAAGAAAATTGAACCGGTTCTGGAAAAGCGTTTGCGGTTGTATAAGAGATGACCGACTGGGAAAGAGCAAAACGTTCGAGGCACACATGATAAGCGCAAAAATAGGCCTATCTCATTGATTTGTTCCGGCACAGTTGCCTATTCACTATTCGGTTGGCTTCCTTCTCAGTCGGCTAAGCATTATCTTATAATGCTTTGTAAATATTTCAATGCTTAAATCAAATATATTTTAAAATTAAAAATACCCGTATAGTCTCACACTTTTTATTTGATTGTACTTCATACGTTTCGCCCATTCAGGTCAATCTCAAGGAACCAATAAAAAAACCTGTCTCAAACAAGATATTTTATTATATATAGAATATTTATTTGAAAATATCAATAATCCATACGAAGAATAGAGGGTGATTGAAAAATATCATGCTCGAGGAAATATCTTTATTAATGTATCTTAAACCTCATTACGACAGTTGGGATTCATAGTGATTTTTGTTTGTTTTAATTTAGGTACTCTACTGAACTAATTTTATTTATTTATTTTAATCATCTATTTATATATAAATAAATACAGTAATAAAATCATTATATTGAAAGTGAGGAAAATAATCGTAACTGAGTCTGACAGACCCGCCTTTCGCGTTACGGGTTAAATCACAAAACATTTCTCAACCAATGTCATCTCATATTCATGATTATTTCCATTTTAGCCATCTATTTTGTTAATGAAAAAGTTGGTATGAATTGGACAATTTCTATTTATGTACCATGTAATTCTATTTTTAGTTTTTAATGCTTTATGTCTCATATAATGCGGAGGACAATCCGAACTTAAACCAGTCCATCTTCAAACTTTTTATCATCTTAAGAAAAATTTATATATCCACTATATAAACGTCATTTCGTCCAGCATATTTCCTCTCCCCTAATATCTATGTATCTTTATCCAACCTTTGTTTTTTTTAACTTTATCAATTTTTTTAACTTTATCAACATATGTTTCTCCTGACAAAGTTAGGGTCTGGACTAATCGATATAACATGAAGATATTTATTAGAAATTTATTTTTGTGAATAGTTTCAGTCGTTTATGTCGCTTCTTACCTTTTAATAAATTATATTCCACGATCAAAAAGAAAAAAAATAATAATTGAAGTCGGTTGTATTTAAATAAACATTGAATGGTAATGTAGAAAATGAATTCTTACACAGTACCATTTACCAATAAGAAGTAATTCAAAGCCATAATAATATAATTTAATGAGATAATGTAATAACATTTCTAAATTATACAAATTCAAAGAAATATTATTATCTATTTAATTACGAATAAATAAATGTATGAAAAAACACATAATGATCATTTTATTCTTGACCGTATATTCAATATGAGGCGGTGCTGCGGTATGTTGAACAGTAAAAACTTAAAAAAGTGTAATTAATTTTATTTTATTACGTTTCGGCCTAAATTTTTTATCTTCGTCAGAGCTGAAAACAAGAGGAAGTAACTCCTATAATGAAAAATAATAAACAATAAAACAAGGAATTTAGAAGAGAGCAAATAAAATAATAATAATATAGCTTTGACTATTCCAATATTATACTTCATCTTCTAATATAATTATAAGGTATATGAAATTAAATTATATCTTAGTTAATTCAAAATTAAATCCATGTATAAACAATAATAAATCACTAAAATCTTGGAATTATTGTGGAATTACAGAAGAAGTGAGGGGACCGGTTCACTGGATAATTCATAGAAGGGCCAGATGCACAGACAGCACTTTATAATGTGCTGATTCAGGATTTATAGAATATAAATTAAATTTCTAATAATTTAGGACGACAATAACAGATTGATGTTTTAATTTTTAATTACTATTTTGACTCCTAGTGAAATCAAGATTTTAAACTTTTAAGTTTAGAGATTTAAGACAAAAATCTTTGAAATTTTATATTCATTGTAAATATAATTAAATATATATGTGTGTTATGATAATTATATAACACAAAATAGCCCTATATATATATATAGTTTTTATATTAGTTACAAATTAATGTAATAATACTTATTATTAAAAATTTTTCAATCAGTAATTTTTTTAAAACAAAACCAAAAAAATGGTGCTTTTAATAAATAATATGAAAATTGTGTAATCCTTTGTAAAGTAACGTTAAAACACTTGAGGCGTTCACTGCACTGATGTCTTGAGGTGGTGCATCATATTGTGGCACGGCGCTCACACATCTCTGCACTTAATTATGAGATGTGCGAATGAACTATATATTTATATATATATATATTTATTATATCAATAAATCTTATAGGACATTGATATTAATGAAAAAGTGAGTATCGGTTAGTTGGAAAGGTTTTCGAGAAGAGGTTTAAAATAAAAACCAATCAGGCTAGTTCTGCAATTCTTGTTATGGAGATGATCCCTATAATTTTTACTAGTTTTTTTTTTAATGCTCATCAAATTATACAACAGAGTCATATTTTCCGATATTAAAAAAAAAATAATAGTTGACGGTCGGCTTTTGCTAAGTGGACTAACTTAAAAACTGAAGTCAATAAAACTTCATGATGTCATTTTTAATTACAGATTATCATGTGATTATTCTATCAATGATAATTTCTATTTATGTTATCTATGAAGTCTCTGAGTGTTCGAACGATATACTTCAGTCTTATATTAGTTATATTCCTCTAGTCCTCTTATATTAGTCTAGTCCCAACTCTGTACTGATAGATTTTATGAGTAATTCACTAAAACTAGATTTCATAACATTTATAAATCAATCCTGTTATGAAAACATAAATGAGACATTAACATAAGTGTTTATTTGCAGTTTAAACTAATTAATGAGAATGTATTAATCAATCATAATAAAATATATCTATTTTTTTATCCACTTTAAATATCCAATGTGTAGGCTCATTGTCTAACTGTATACAGTAAAATTAACCTATGTTTTTCTACTATTTCACTAAATGATCAATCTTTTATTTGTATTTTTTATTATCCTATTATTAAATCTAGAATAACAAAAAGTACGAATAAAAAAATTAATATTTAGTGAAATGGTAGACAAGTATATATTAATTTGACTATATTAAAAAAGACAATGACATAATAGCCTGCACATTGGATATTTAAAGTGAATTAATCAATAATGTGGAGGCTATATGGATATATTTTATTTTAATTGCTAAGTACAACCGGTCCCAAACAAGAAATTAAAATGTTAATATATTAATTAATTAAAATATTTTATATCTATCATCTATGAAATTTAATAGTTTGTACTGGTTTGGATAATTCTTTTTAATGAGACGTACATTTTTGTGGTGAATATTCCCAGTCCTATCAAAATATTTCCTATTCCTAATAGCGGCCCTTTTGAAGTTACTTGTTTAACACTTCTAAAAATGTACTGACTGCCTCACAAAGGACTAAGTGAGGGTAGATACACTGTATTACACGCACCAATTACCGCTGGAGTTCGCTTGTAGTGTACACACTAATCGTACACTGCACGATACACTAATTAAAATACCGAGGTTCAGTTCCAGGGTCCGGTTACAGTTAGTTAGCGGTTACCTGTCACTGCGGTTACAGTAATTAGCAGTTACACGGAAATTATCCAACCGTTGTGCCAGTAGCGTAAGTTGAAAGCCCGTAAGCCAAGTTTTAAAACTCAAAGTTTCTTACTCAAAATTTAAATATGAAGCTATGTTGGATACGCATAATAATATTTAATAAATCTCTTACAAAATATATTCGTTTAAACTTTGACATCTCAAAAAAAGGAAAAAAAAAAAATCCATTATTTTAGAGGCATTGAAAATAATAGTGTAGATCAGCAGTTTCCAAACCATTTTTGCACTAAAAAAAACGCGGCACCCTTGTCGAACTAAAAAAAATATTAAAGTATTGCTAAAATTTTATATAGTTTATAATTTTAAAACTATATTATAGTTGTTATCTCGTTTTTTTACTCTGACAATGGCCTCAAATATGGCCGAAAATTCAGCAAAAATAAAATAGGTTCCAATTATTGGTGTTCACTATTAACTCTCTTTACATAAAAGATTATATACTTGAAACGATGAAGAAGTTAATTTGACTAGTTAATAAGATAATGATTTATCTACTTCTTAACGGTTGGTACGGAATTATGTTAATACCAATATATTTAAGGAAATACTTTATCTGTCCGGTAAAATTGTAATGTATTTCCTTAATTTAATTTAAAATATATTTTTGGTAAAAGTCATTTGTGTTTCATAATGTGTTTATTTATTATTTGTTATTTTAACTTGTCCTGTACAATAATTTAATTATTTTTTTTTAACTTTTAGGTGAGTTCAGGCCTCTATACTCTTTCTAGCTAGCTATAATGTAAGTAATTAACATATGGACAATTTTTTTAGAGTCTAAAAGTCAAGTATTAAATAAAAAATAATCACTACATCTTTTAGAAATACATTTCATAATGTTTTAGGCTAACTTATGTAATTTCCAAGGATTTTTTTTCTATATTAGCTGCCATTAATATTAAGTAGTTTTTTTAATTTTATATAAAGTAAATTTTATTATATTAAAAATAAGTATATTTTTAATTCCATTATGCAAAGAATTACCAACTCCGATTGTATTACCATTCTCTATATATAATTATATTTAAAAAAAAAGTTCTTTTTTTTTCTTCATTAAATGTTTCTGACTCTTCTAAGTTTATTAAAATTTATTGTTTGTTTAAAAGAAACAATAAAATTCAAAAATCTTATTACTAAAATTAGATATAACACTGTAAATAAGTTTGAAAGGTCGTTGTAGCAAAGCATCAACTTAGCATTTTCGTGACAGCAGCCGCATTGTTTCGAATCCGGCTTGAGCTAGTTGACTTTTATTTTATGTCAGACTCACAAAATAAAACTCTGGCTAGAATAGGTTACTAACATGTAAGATAACAGGTTCATTCCAGTACTAAGTTAGATAATAGAATAAAAATATGTTAAAATATTTTGTCATGTTTATTTTATTCTTAAAGTAGTAATATTAGTATAAAGCATTCTATTGTATAGCATATACATATTGTAATTTTTTCATCTAAATTTATTAATTATATAAGATGATGTTGCATATATATTTTTAAATTTTATTGTAATGTGATAACTATTTATTTTTCCCAACAAAGAGTTAAATCTAGGACTAATTGTCTTTAAATTCTTTTCTACATAAATGAACTACCCCCAATCAAACCGATCGAACGAACCAAATGTTGACACCGTTACAGAATTCCCTTAGTTTAATAAAAATAAAGTTATTTATAAAGTATGAACTATTAGTTATCGGTTATAGGGATATATCTGAGAGGCATATAAACATTTCCAAGGACGTAACTTACTCAGAGCGACGAAGTTGTAAATAACGCACTGGCTCACATCTGTTATGATATTTGCTCCAGTGATTACAGACTTTCATAAGTTCAGTTCGTGACCCCAAAGTCGTGACCCGCGGTGAGTCAGGATTTGAGACTTCGCCGTTCTCGTCAAAATGTGACCGAGTGCTCAATGCCGTGCGATGTCTTGGTTTCTACGCTCGATGAGTAGCGATTTCAAATGAGGTTCAAAAGATTGTTTTAATATATTCAAATTTAAAAAAAAAAAAATTGTCAAACGAAATCTCGAAAATATTTAGCTACATTCACAACCTACAAAATAAAAATTGAATTTTTCTTATGTAAAACCAAATTAAAATTAATAAACAAAAACAAACAAAATAAAAGGAGTACATTCATGAAAACTCCTTGGGTTCAGTATTGGTTAAGGAAGTGATGTTCCTTGATGTGGTCAGTATCTATGCTCAACCACCAGATTTACCTTATCGATTCATTTATGCGGCTTAAGAAAACAATAAGCAACATTCATTTTAGAAGTTTCTAGATTTTTATGACACGTTGTCTAGCAAAGATTGTATGTATGAAACTTAATATACTCTTGAGATATAATCTTACATATTATGTCATACTTTTAGTTTCAGTTTTAGTTTATTTTTCTCAATTTGGAGTATTGGGTTTATTAATTAATTTTGCTTGAGTTTGCTTAAGTAATTAATGTTCAATTATGTATTGTATTTATTGTATGTTTTTATTGTATGTAATTAATGTTTAATTAATATTCAAATTGTTTTAATAATTTATTATATTTTTATTTTTTCTTTAAGTTCTTATTTTGTTTGTTGAAGAAATTATAACATGGAAAAGAAGGATTGATGAATAGGAAAATGTAGAGTAGAGTCTACATCACCCTATTTATTAATGACAATAAACATTTTTTATGGAAAAATTGTAAATTTCATGAATAGCTTTTTTTTAAAAATTTATTTATTAACATTTTACCTGAAATAATCTAACATAGACAGTGAAAATATATAATAAACTGTGGGGTGTTGTACCTTGGTTGGAAAAGCTTATAAATAATAAAATTGCTAAAACTGTGAAAATTACTCACAACAAAGTTGTTAGGCTTTCCAATAAATTTCGGTGCAGTTAGTTGAGGCATGTGTAACACATTTCTATCTAGAGATCTCTTTTTATAGGAAATGTTGCCTTTGAAACTCAGGTTATGCATAATTAAACAAAATATATTAATTTTATTTTAATCACAGTATCACGATATTCTAAAAATAGTCAATTAATCTGCAAAAGTAGACTGACAAATCAGGGTGCTCTCATCAGTAATATGAAAAGCTTCAGACATTACAATGGCGAGACCATTGTCACGCTAAATGAGATCAGAAAGTATTCGAAACAAAGGCCCTGTTCATCGCCATTTTAATTAATTATTGCCTGGGGCGCATGCGCCGGGGCAGGGTCGGTGACCGACGGGAGTGCGCATGCTCGCATATAACCTGCCCGCCTTAACCTCCCCATGTTTATTAATCAGGTGTCCCCGGGAGGTTTATTGCCCGGCTAGAGAGTAATGGGGCCGATCCACAGGACCCCGCAATATTTCATCCTCCATGTATTATGTATTCCTTCTTTTATAATATATTTCTCAATTGATACCGTCATTTAATTAACACTATATCACGAATGTGAATGGTTGTTTAATAGGGATATTCTTTTTAATGACTGTAGTTATTAGCAATCTTAATTATTCGCGTATTTTATTTTTATCTTAAAGATTTAATTAACACTAAAATCAGTAATAGGCAAAGGTTAAATATAATATATTGCTATTTTAGTAATTATTTGAAATATCTTGCATACGTAGCAAACCTCAAGTATGATTTTAAGGAAATTGAACCATATTAAAATGTATGATCAATAAATTTATACCCATTTTTATTAGTTTAACAACTTGAATTTTCAAATGATATTTTAATCACCGTAAAAAAAAGAAAGAAATTGTTTCGTGGAAAACCCGTTGGTTTTATGTACGAGTATAAACTAGATTTTCCTAACTTGATTTTTTTATCAGTGTTAAGAAAGAAAAAGTTGTAATTAATAATGAATTAATAATTTTATCCAGAGGAAAAATGGTATATTTGAACTACAAGTTTTTCTTGTTAATTGATGATATTGGTTACATTGGTAGGGTGCTTTGGATATGAAGTAGGTGAATGTACAAATTTTGTTTAAAGGAAATAATTAAAAATTAGCAAATATAAATAAAAATATTTACAGTATTTAATAAATATATAGATGAACTCAGAGTGAGGAAATTAAGAAAGTTTATTATAGGAGATAGATCAAGAAATTAAAGTCCGATCTACTTTATATATGTGTTTAATAAAAACTAAATAAAAAAGATTATTAATGATACCCATGAAGTTATTTTGTATTTTAGACGATTAATAACCATAAAAAAATAATTAAATTAAAAGAGTTATAGTATCCTAGTTTATAATTTATAAATTATTTTTTGATAAATATTGTTTGCTGCAGCTTAGATACCATGTTTTTTTTACAGAACAAGAAAATAGAATAAATTTATAAGTATCATGATTTGCATTTTTATTCTTGGAACAAGTTTTCACTCTTTCTTTTAATGCTATTTTTAATTTTAACATTATATTACATTCCTAACGGTTAGTCAATTTTACTGAGTTTATCGTTAATCAGTATTATAATAATATATTTACTCAAATACTTCCAAAATTCTATATATAATTTCGTATTGATATTTTTTTGTGAAATTAAAAAAAAAAAAAAAAGCACGGAATTATAATAAAAAAATATTCTAAAATTATATTGTATATAATGATATATATTATTATTATAATTTTTGGTTTATTATCCTTTAAAATATTTTTTTTTTCATGTTGCTTATTAACCAGATCATATCTATGAAATGAAGTAATTTCAAGCATAAAAAAAATATTCAGTCTTCAGTTATTCTTCAAAGATCTACCACTAATCAAATAATGAATCCAATTAGGTAACTAAAAATAAATTCAATTAAGATACGAAAAAATCAAAATCGTTGATTTAGGCAATTGATTCAACAACTTTTGCTGAGCAAAATTTTAAGATTTCCTTACATTCAAAGCGAAACAAAATAATTATTTGGTAGTTTCAAAGTTATTATTTTCTATTTAATCCTCTAAGCGTTGAGAAGGCAATGCTCTTGCTCGCGCCCTGAAAATGATCTGTGGAAAATGAAAGTTGATAACTGTGACCGGATTAGACACCTCAAATATCACTAGCGCAGTTATATTCTCTTACCCTCTTTTTAAGATACCATGTATTTATTTTAACTTTACATATTTATTACTAAATTATTAAAGATATTTTGTTTTTAATATAATTTATTGAGATTGTCATTTTTCTTCCCCCTTGCCTTTATTGTGAATTGTGATGTCTTTTTGTCACTAATAATTTATAAAAATAAAAATAACGGATGTTATATGGAAGTCAAAAGCAAATACAAATAACAAGACAAGTAATATGGAAAGTTTTTGCTTGGCAAGTAATGAATAAAACAATTTTTTTTCTCCTTATTTGGAATAATAAAAAGAAATGATAGAAATGTATGACTTTAATAATTTATTATTTTTTCTTTTAATTTTTATTATAAACAACTTTATTTTTTTATTTTCATTTTCAAGTATTATACATAGATTAAAAGACTAGGGAAAAATGTTATTGCGCAATTAACCACATTAAGTCTACCTTTTTTCAATATAAAACTATACAATAATAACAAAAACATAACACACTTTATTCTATATCTATATAGAATTCACATTTCTGTAACGTTTCGGCCCACTCTTTTGGACATTTTCAACACTCTTCATTAGCTTCTATGACTATCTATGTCAAGTATTATACATTTTTTAAAATATTTACCTATACAACGCTATATAATATGTCTATATTACTTAAAATATTATATTTTAAACAAATTAATTACATTATATATTACACAAATTAATATTTTTCCTCTTATCTCTATAAGTTAATTATAAAATTGTTTCATATTTCATGTTTATCCATTATTTATTACTAGCGATAATGTTAGGTAGTTTTTTCAAATAAACAAAACCATAAGTGCTTTGAAAGATAAAATTTTTAAAAACTTCGCATTTAAGGTCTAACACACTATTTCAATGAGATCAAAACATATCTGATATTAAACACCACAGAATTTTACATTGATATACTGAGTTTAATCAAAATTGTATGAGACTTTATTGAAAAAAAAATGTGAAAAATCAATTCTATAAATCACTCCCTGTTAGTCGATTTTAAAGAAAAAAATTGCATACACCTCTCCTAAATACATAATTTCCATTTCATAAGACTTTTCGTCTTGGAGGTAGTATGTTCGAACACACAGAGACCATTCTGTGAGACTTATTTGGACTCGGGGGACTTGAAAAAACACGAATCAAAAATTTTTCATGATCTTTTTTTTTATTTTCTCTTTATTTTATGGATATAAATTAGATTTATATAAATCGGTAAAAATATGATATAGCTTCTATATCGATATATTTTATAAAAAGGTACTCCGTTACTAATTAATGGTTTATTTTTTTAATAAATATTTTGTCATCATGTTTTGTACTAGATCAGTTTTACGGGATCTGAACAATAAGACGTAATATTATTATAACAATACTATGAATTTTTCCTGTTTCTTGCTATTATTATCTTGGACCTACATCAACATTATGTTGATTTTAATCTTTAATTTCCAAATAAGAGCTCTTACCTCAATAATGCTACAACTTGTAGACAAGGTTTCAAACTATTTATTGTTGATCAGATATCCTTTTCTTAAGGTACTTTTAAGATTTTAAAATTCGCAAAGATAGGTAAAATTATGTGAGGTAGATATTGAATAAGTGCTTGCGTTCAAGTCCCTATGCTTAATTCACTTACATGGTTTAATCACAGAAATTTTAAAGGTCTTAAATTTTTTATTTCCACATTAATACTGATTTCTATTCCATTCTATGATGCTGAAAGTACTGAGATCTCTTGAACCTTTGCCTTCCAAAATGGAGGACTATCATCGGACAATCTTCCCAGGCTTGATTATAGATGTAGATGTGGGTATTTATAAGTTTAATCATTATTAACTTAATTTTACTGTTTGTAAATAATGTAACAATGATTGTTTAAGATTAGATTTGTATTATTTAGTTTCCTTAAATTCGGCAAATTGTTGTTATTTGAGGGTTGAGCTCTTTAAATATTGCTCACTTTTGGTAAATTAAATTAAATCTATGTTTAATAAGATATAAATAATAAATTCTGAATGAATTTATCATATTCTTATCCATAAAAAATAATATTCTGGGATTTTAATGCAACAGTAACTTGATCCCATCATTTTGAATGATTAAACATAAATTTATAGTTCCAAAGTAAGCAGAATACGCTTAAATACGATGCATCATCAGCCAATCCCAGGAACCAGCTTTCCTCAGTTACAACTCAATGACCTTTCGGCAAATATTCACCAGCCTTCTTCTGGTTCTTTGTCCGCATTTGACGAGCACCTTCATGCTCATACGAGATCTTTTCAAGTGTCCCTTCTAGAGGCCCATGAGCGCTTTTCACACCTCGAACAAGACGTATGAATGGAGAAAGTGGAAGAAAGCTGGGCATGAATGTCAATCAACACCGGAAAACTTGAACAAAGGAACTGATGAGAAAAGATACTGGTTCTGAGATCTAGCTATTGTACCTGATATTCACATATCATGAAATTATAATATGTTAACATTCATATAAAGCATTTATTTGGTTATTTTCTAACAATAAAACTATCAAAGAAAATAACCATCAAAATGAAAGATTATAATCTATGATCCTGAATAAAAATTATCATGTATAATTAAAAATAAACTTTTCTTTTATTATTGTTCCAAATGGCGTTCCGCGCGTTCAGATCACCCTCATCCAATAGATCGTACGTTTGGCATACTTTTTAGGTAGAGAAGACGTACGTCTCCTATACCGCCATGTGATGTTCGTGGGCTAATCCAGAAGCACATATATGGTAGTACGATGTATGCGAGGATCTCTTACCGCTACTAAAGAAGGTGCACAGCAAGGTAGGCAGTAGAGAAGCAGACGAAGAGAAACAGAGGTCCTGAAGAACTGGAGCGGAGAGGGTTAAAGATACTGGGGCTGAAGGGGGAGAAGCTGAAGTCCACAATATACACATCTGATATGTGTTAGCAGTGTAAATGGAAAAACAAATTAAATAATAGTACTGTCTGGTAATTAACTAAGTAAAGCCCAGAAGTGTAAATTGAATTAAATGTATAAAACAATATTAATTCATAATCAATATTTTTTACCATATGGTCTTTT
>NW_027104696.1:692422-706581 GCF_000696795.3 Halyomorpha halys | reverse complement strand
TTTTTAATAAAATTTACTTCATCTGTAAATAGCCGCAATAATCCCAATGTATCTCATCATGGCACCTGATTACCATAACTAGTAAACTAGTAGTAAATTAGTAAACACGATAGATTTAGAAAAGATATTCAATGATTAAGTACACACAACTTAGCATACCCTTTAGCATGGGATTCTGAGGTATTTTTTTCTTAATTTAGATAACATTGTTATTTCCATGAACAGTAGTTCGGTTCCCATAAGGAACTGGTATAAATATATAATACCATATATAAAACAAACACATTATATAAATTGGTAAATAGTCAGTAAATAAATTTAATTTTTAGTTTTTATTTTGTATTTTGTTAGAGGTTCGTTTTGTTTTAAAATAAAGATATTTATACTTGTATTGTTATGTTTATACGCTGGAATAACGGCCAATAAGGATTTTATTGTCTAGAAATAATGCAACTTTCTACGGATTAATGTCATTCGCCCAGTTATCTTTGTACAAACTTTAAAGTAAAATCAACATATAACATATGAAGTTGCATAATATTATAGAGAAGGAAGAAACGTAAAAATAAACTAAAAAAATAAATATTTATTTTTTAAATAATATAATAAGAGTTGTATGATCTGCGCGCCAAACATAGACACGGTATTACATTATTACATAAAGAAATTATTAAAAAATAAATGACTATAACATAAAATAGAAATTGCCATATTTAATGATATTTTTGAAGGAGTATAACTCAATCCGTTTAGTATCTCAAGTTGAAATTAATTCTTATTAAAGTTGGATTTATTCAATAAAGATAATAATTAGTTGAATGATGCTAATTAATTTTGATTTTTTAAATATAAAAAAATTACGTTAAGACAGAACACTCACGCTTGTCAAGTCAGAGGAAGTTGAACGTTTGCCTTTAATTAAATTGTATTTATTAAGACGTTTTTAAAAGGTAAATCGAGTATAAAATTATTGTTATTAATTAAATGGAAAAAACTGGTAACTTTATTTCTTAATCCAATTTCTTAAATAAATACAATACTGAAAAAATGAACCTATTTTTGTTTAACTACTTTAAAATAATGACTTAAGTTTTCTTTTTTTGAATAAAAATCAATTTTAAGATACATTATTATTTTTTAAAAATATCGTTATTATAATATTATTTTGTTCACGGATAATACGTTCACTGCGGATGAATACAAATATTTTATGAGTTTTTAGAAATATTTATTTTATAAGAAATTTGCATTTTTCATTTCAGGTAATTTTACAGTAAACATGAAAAATCTCCAATTTTAATAAAAGAAATGTTTAAGGATTTTTTTAAATGTAATATTAAATTAAAAAAACCTTATTTTATTTAAATAAGAGATGTCCTATAGTTAGTGGACAATTTTCTGAACATCAATTTTGCAGTTAGATCGTTCATATGTTTGCTTTGATTTGAAGTGTTCCGATCCAAATCAGCCATCATACATTTCCTTTATTTAATTTTTTTTTATAATTAATAATTTTTGTTCTGGGTTAACAAAAGATAAATAAATTTCTTCACAAAACAGTTTTATGACGTTTTTAGTAAAAATCATTTATCCAGTAAAAAAAAATTAAATTAAATAAAAAATAGACTTAATATTTGAGACCTGGATGTCACCCTTGAGAGACACTTGATGCTAACTCACCACTGCCATAAGAAAATCAAGCCGGTTAGAACCAAGGCTTACAGACTTAATCACCTGCTAACTTCTCCTAAGCATTCTCTCAAGCCTCAAATTACTGATACTGAGTGTGCAAAAGTATACTCCACCCGGCCTTCCACTACGGCCACCTATGCTGGGAAACATAGCATCCACAACAGCTAAGAAACTATAACAGTTTAAGAGTAGTAACCTGAGGCTTATCGTGAAGTATAGTCCATTATAAAAAGTTAACACTGACTACATCCATAGGCTACCAAGAGTAACGGAATACATCTCACGGAGGCAACAACAAATTCTGTGATAGTATCCAGCACTGCACTAACCCACTGGTCCGGACAGCAAGAGGATGCCCACAAAGGTTGCAGACTAACATAAACAGTCTGGAATCAACTGGGGACTGATGACAACAAGAAAATTGGTAAGCCTCCACAACAGATATCAGACGCAATCTCGTTTTCTAATCCTTGTCCGTTATATCCCTTTTCTCATTCCTCTCTTAAAATGCATTTCAAATGCTGTAAAATAGATCGTTTCATCCATCTCATTACCTCTTGAAATGAAACTCTACACACTCATGTAGCTTAGGAATATAAACAAATAAATAAAATGTTGTGTTTTGAATTCATATAATAATAATAATAATAAATTATTTTATGTATAATTTATTTTTGAAATATTTCAATTATAAAATATCTATTCTCAGCCTTGTAAGCAGGATTGCTTCTTTTTTTTATTTATTTATCGGGCTTTTATTTCACATAGGTTTCCGTTCATCTTTATTTTTTTGTTTGAGAAGATTATTTATTTCTGATGGAAACACTTTAATTGAAATCATTTAATTTTAACTGATATACCTACGTTTTGTTGTTTGGTTAAGTAGGAGTAGATGTAGGAAATTTTCAGTTCAAACGGATACATTTGATCTAAGGGTTTTAACGAGGCTAACGAGTGTGTAATTATTATTATTAAATTGCTGTGGATCAAAGACGCACAGAAGCGAAGTGCTGCTTCTATGACGTTGAGTTCGGTAGTGGATAACTAAGAACAGTTTTTAGAGCTTTAGAGTTTTGTTATGTAACATTGTCTGGTAAAAGCTGAACTTTTACCTGTGAAAACATAACGAAAGTTCTCAAAAAAGTCTCCAACTATTTAATTTTTTTTTTAAACTTCACAATTACACGGACATTTCAGAAAACCTTCAGTTTTTCAAATTAATTTTTCTAGAAATCAGCATATTGATTCTTTATCCTCTAAGCTACATACATAATGTAGACCGCGATATGGGATTTATAATTTATTTAATAAATACATGATTATTTTTCTAACTGTCAATAAAATTTATTACCATGGAGGAAAACTAACTGCTCCTAATAAATTGCAACTACGATAAATATAAATTATATAGTCACCACAGATCATTTCGATTTATCGATGAGGGTAAGATCGATGCTGAACACCCTCATCGCAGGATATGACTGGTGGAAATTATAACATACTATCCCGGTAATTACTTCCTCAATGTCGTTAATGAAGTGTGATCAGAGTTCAACTGTGTGTACTTCTAGTTTAAAATGTTATTTATCCTCATGCACGCCCATAAAATATATAAAACAAGTTTGTTAAATATTTTCATTTGGTTATATATTATTTTATTTAATTATATATATGTTACTCAACTGTGTATTATTGCTTTTAAATTATAAATATAAGTATAACAATAACGTTTTATCAAATCTCTGTAGAATAATATAAGCTTATAAGCATATATTGCCTTTTTTTTTTAATCCCAATTAATAGTTTTATACACTTATTATTTCCCATTCTTGACCTTCAAAAAAAGATGAAGGTCACTACTATCATTATGCAATTTAAACAAATGAACACAAACTCAATTTCTTCTTCTTGCACAAAAAATAATATGGATAATGATTAACACTTACAACGGTAAGGAAATGACAGTTATTTTTAGAAAAAGGGAATCGCAGCACTTTTATCAACCTTTTTAGGCAGAATTGTGGCCCCTGTTTTTTGTTAATTTAATTAACACTTTAATAGGTTTTCACGAAGTAAAAGGATTTTCACAGGATATTTAACAAGTGATCTAACTGTTTTATGATGAAATTAGTTTGTTTTGTTATAAAAAAAAACTTATTAATTACAGAAAACAAAATTAGTAAATAAAAATGTAGTTGGCTGGTTTTGGAATTAACATTTCAATTTAATGCCTCAAATACTCCTATGCAGGAACTAAATGCAGAACCCACATTTCTTCAGCAAATTTTATTCTAAACATCAAAAATATCTAATTTCAATAAATTAACTTTTTAAAATATTTAACGTAGTCTCACAATATTACATATCATAAAATTATATTTAAAAATCTTGTTTTTTTTGAAAAAGGAGTATTTTTCTGTTTAATATAAAATTAGTTTAATATAAAAGAAAAAAATGTGATATTCTTGTTAAATTTCGATTTTCAAAAGCTCATACATTTTTTCCTCTAAATGGCATGTTTGAATTATCACGCAGTGGAACGTAACCTTTAGTCAAAATAATAGAAATTCATTATGCTATTTAAAATGACAAAGTGCATTTTACCTGCCCAAAATTAGTCAAGTTTTAGGATTGCTAGATTCGCCAATAACATGCAGGTCTCATGCACATGTTCACTAGACCTCATATAGTATCCACGGCCAACTATCATAACATCATAAGAGTTTATAAAAACATTTTAAAATTATACCTCAAATGTGTAAAAAAATTGTAGATATGGAACTTGGATATGAGCCTATTAATACAAGAGCCCAAGAGCAAAAAGAAGGAAGTTGTTTCACCCAAATTTTTTATTACTTTAATGAAAACTATGTATAATTACTAGTCGAAATTGATGAGTCTGTCAAGTAGGGGGAATAAAAAATGCCGACTATTTCAAGACGTTAAAAAAAAGTTTTATTCGGAGCTCTATATCTTTAAAACTACCAATAAAACTAGAAAACCTAAGAAAACAATATTAAAAGAAGATACATAAAAGTATTCAAAATCTGTCTTTTTACAATTAAAACATCAAAGTTTATTATTAGAGACAGGTGTGTTTTATCAAAACTTATATTTTTTATAAATCTTTCATTTTAAAACGTCGTAAATTGTCGTACACTTCAGTCAAACGGTAACTTTACTACGGTTTACTCTCCACTCTGCTGAAGATGGAGTAGCCCATCAAGGTACTTATGGCTAGCGAAAAACGTCTCCAACAGATTGGTGTGAGTGGTTTTCGTAGTAATGGCGACGTAACGCTGTTGCAGAGATAACTCTTGGAGAAGTGGAGGTTCGGCAAGAAGTGATCCGATAATGGGAGCTGGGGGAACTGATTTAGGCTCTTAAATGGTCTGCAATAATGATCTTTATTGCTACGATCACTGGGGCACTTAAGGAATTACAGTAGTACATCCAAGGCGCCCAAAATGTTAGGGATTTTTTTCCTTATTCAAAATTATTTTGTTTGATTATTTATCAATTTTATTACCAGAGACATACTAATGCAGTTGGCTTCAAGTCTAATAAAATTTATCAAGTAAAAAATAAAAATAAATAATAATACCAAATAGAATATAACTAACTAAAAAACAAAATAATTAGCAGAATTCTATGTAAAATATAACTAAATAAAAATAAAATTTATAAAATTTTTTTAAAGTAGATATAAATAATAATTAAAAATAAAATGTTAGGGATTTTTTTAAATTACTTTTCTCTCAATTTCAAATTATTTACGTGTTATGGCCGGAGACATACTGAGACGGTTGTTCTTAAATCTAATAAGTAAAATAACGAACAAAATGTAAGTACAAAGTTATAAAAGCGGAAAATGAAAAACGGAAAAACCTAAAAAATACCAATTGGTATATAATTAACTACAAAAAAAAAATACAAAATTAAAAAAAGAATCTTCAAATACATAAAGACAATGAGCGAATAATATTTAAAATAAAACGTAATAAAAATAAAATTTATAAAAAATTGAAAATAAATTATAGTTTGAAATGAAGCAACTAGAAAATCACAGTAGATCCTACAAATAAGTTTAAGCCAGGACGCGAAAAATGTTAGGGATTTTTATATGAGTTCTCTTTATTTAAAATTATTTTTTTTATTTACCATTGTTATGTCCAGTGACATACTGAGGCACCTGTCCTAAAATCTAATCAGTAAAGTAACAAAACCAAAATAGAAGTTTCAAACACAAAAAAATTAAAATTAATGAATATTTTTTAAAATATAGTATATACTAATGAAATATATAAAATGAAAATACTTAAAAAAAAAAATTATCCAGGTAGAAATAAAGAATTAGAGAAAATTAACAATAAATTATAGGTTGAGTTACTATTAAAATATAAAAAGGAAAAATATTACAAAGCAACTGAAATGTTCAGAGAAACTATTAAGAAAGGGGGGGGAAAAAGCAACTCAATCAATACTACAAAAATAAAACAACCAATAAAAATATAAGGAAGTAATTTCAAAAACAATAGTATCATTGATTAATTAAAACTAATGGGGATTAATAATACCGAGATGAACAAACATGAAGGACTTACCTTTCTAATTAGGGACAGATTTTTCGAATTTAATTTATTACTACAATTATAATATATACCGTCATAAATAATATTACTACGATATGACATGACGCAGCTAAAAGTCTAAAGTACGATACCGACACTACAAAAGAAGGACTTATCACTTACGAGCTTTATCAGTAATATTACATTCCATTTTAATGAGACTTTAGTCGACTATCTTCTCGTACAATACTCGCCACTTGTTTTCATCTAAGCTTATTAGTTCCCTTTCTCCATTTATTACACGGGTCAATCTATTCATTTATTATTTTATCAGTGGTTATTTTTTCCTTATATATTTTACTCCGTCATTGATATCTATAAAGATTATGATAAGTGATTCAGATTTTTGAAAGTATTCAATGAAATTTCAAAAACATTATCATTATTCATTACCATTAATAATAATTAAGGAGATACTGATCATGAGTAAATTATAATCACACTGGGAACTTCAGGAAAAAATATTAAACACTGTATCGCAGCAATATATATCAATTACAACTACAATAAATTCACTAAAGTAATGTAAATTGATCGTTTAATTTTATAACTTAAACAACATATCTTTTGCTATAAGAAATATAATGAAATAATGATAAAAAAAAATAGCAATCAGGTTTATTATTTTTATATTCTGATTTGAAGATTAATTCCCTGATAACATTTATAGGACTAGACCGTAATAAATAGTGCTGTTCTTATGGTAACTGTAAATCTATTATAGAAATTTACGATTTCAATTTTTTTAATAAAATCAATTAGTTTTATGTTTGCTAAAACATAAAAGCAACATTTTATTGCTCATAGCAAAAGTGGTGTTAGATATTCTTTTCTTATTGAAATTAATTTCCATTGAAAAAAAATTAATTACTGAGCGCCTTAATTTAATTACTTTTTTAGACTTTTAATTACTTTTAGTTGAATAGTAATTGTTACTGACTACTTTTATAGGAAAAAGCTATACTCCTCAATGAAAATTTTGTAGAACTTCAAACTCCAAAGGTGTTTAAATGTTTGAAAATTTCAGATTTGACATACACTAATTTTGCACTCAACGGCTCCATTATGCTGATGATTTAATTTATGTTCTTTGATAACGAGGAAACTATAAAACTCAACATACTACATTAGTAAAAGCTTTAACAGCTACTAAAGTTGAAACAAATTACAGATCTCGAAAAAAATACCAAAAAGACGAAACATAAGTTCAAAAATATGATGCTTTATAAGAGTATAACCCATAGAAAATAGTAAACGCTATAATTTTGAACATGCCGAGAGTACTCATATTTAACAATGTTTCGGGAAATTCAAAAACCCTTTAAAACAACAATTATCCTTTATTTATTAACTAGATGGTTGTTCAAATAAAATAAATTTTATTCAATTTTAATCTCAAACAATTTATATTGGCCGACGTTTCGGCCATCCTCAAGGACACCTTAAATACAATTTTAGAACCAATTAAAAAAGTTTATGCAGGCTATTCCGCCTTTATTTATTAATTTCAATTACCCTATTTTGTCAATTTTTCAAATTAAATTAAACATTAAAACTTTTAATCACAGTTAATTTTCACTATTGTGAATAACCAGTCTCGAGAAAGTGTAAGGATTATATATACAGCAACTAGATGATGTTTCCGATACAATTTTTGTTCATTTTCAAATTCAATTACTCGTGCATTCTTCAATTTGTTAATAGACTTAATTTCATCAAATTACTCATTCTTAACATATTCACTGTATTCAATTTCAGTAAGGTAAATAGAATAAAAAGAGGTTAAACGCAGGAAATGTTAGCGACTGTTACAAGATTCAAAGTTTCTTTTACTTTGTTAAAGTTTTTTTCCTGCCTTCTTTCTAGAAGTTAAGATTATCATTACTTGTAAAGTGAAAAGTGGTAACTTAAACAATTAATTAGACTTGGCCCGAATGGAAAAAGTCCGAGAAGTAGACCGAAATGCAGGTGGGAGGATTGCGTTAAGGCTTAAAGATTCTGGTTTGGACCATTATCATATGATAGTTATTGGTCATATGGTAACTTTGGGATCTCTAAGCCTTTTTATTTATTTATAAAATAGTGTTAAATTTAATTTTTTTAAATACTTAAGGGATAAGGTGTACGGAGGGAAAAACTCTCCTGTTTCAAAGAGCAAACACGGGCTGTTTGTGCATTTTCAATGAAGCGACCAGACTTATCAGGACGAGTGACACGTAAGATCTGAGAAGCAGCAGGGAACTCTACGTGACTTCCTCAATAAGCTAAGCACTTACTCTCTCGTGAACTTCTCCGATTCCGTGATGCAGTCAGCTTCTGTTCCAGTCCATGGCTGGAATACACATTGCTACTTTCCAAGAAATAATAGCAGCTCTTGTACAATAGGATTGTCTGGGTTTTATTTTGTGTATTGCTGCTTTTTATTTATTTTTTAAAAATAGATTAGCTTCCATTGATACATAGTACAGAGTCATAGTTATTAGTGATATATTCCATTCATATCATATGTATAGGCGAAATAAGTAAACAGAAACAAAAGGAATATAAATTAAAGATACACATAGCAAGATGATTTAATGAATATATGGAAAATAGATCGAATGATAGCAATTTCTTTACATTCATTATGAGTTCACTTCATTAAACTCACTCATCATCCTAATCTTCTAGGTCATTCCCTACTCAGCTTCTCCCATCTTTACAACCCTCTCCATAGGTTGAAAAGGCAGAGGCCCCGAGAGCTATTGTAAATATTTATATTGAAGTACGAACAATGGATTTTCTACTTAAGTCCTGAGCGTCTACGGCTAGCGCCCTCAGTGGCTTTCAGACGCATTTGAAAGGGAAGCACCGGATCTTCCGGAATCCTGTCTTTTCCATTTCTAGTGGGAGGAGAACCTAGGAGTTAATTATTATTATTAATAGTAATTATTTTATATATGAATGAATGGATATAAGACGTCATCGTTCAGTCACAGACAGGTACACAATTTTGAGAGTGTAAAAAAAAATAATAGTATATGTCTTTAGTTTCTTTAGTGTACCCAAAAAGCTTCCTTTGAAGTATTGTTTAATCGTAAAATAAATAAGAATTGATCATTTGCTAAAACCTTATTCGTCATAATCATTTATTTGAAGGCATTCTAAGGATTCGGCGACTGTCTAAGATTTACTTCTTAGACTAAGTTTTACTCTGATTACGGAAAAGGTACATAGACACTAAATTTAGATTTTATTTTAAATTAATATGCATTGTCACTAAATAAATGCATTTTAAGAAAAAGTATTGTAAATTATAGCCGTTCTAATTTGTAAATTCTACAACACAAGAAAAACAAAATTATTCGGGAGCAAATTGATTTCGTGATGCAAGATGAAACGGAAGTAGAAGGGGGGCAAACTGGTCAATTCTAGCAGGAATATTTTCATATTTTAATAGGAGCTTGGAGGATATTAACATTCCTGGCAGTGCCATCTCCTAATGGTCTCCATAAGCTTCTAGTCTGCTATTACAAAAAAAAAAAAATCCCTGCTAACATTGACTTAGGAAACGGCTGTTCTATTCCAATTATGATTATTTTTCAAGATCTAATATGTTCTGCCTTGAACAATGAGAAGGAAAGCATTATCATTATCAATAAATGTTTAATACTTTATTTCATTTCGAAAAGATTTAATTCTTTTGGCCAATACCGAGACTTCCACGATTTCTTTTTGTAAATGCAAAATTCGTGTTTTTGTGTGATTCAGATTAATCATAGTCAGAAACAAAACGGAAATAAGAAAAAATATTTATTTCGGATCTTATAGGTATTGAAGGGTTGGGTTAATTATTTTTATTATTTAATTAAATTATTTCTGTAAATATGGTTTGAATGTAATCCCTTAATTCTATTAAACATTTATAAGAGCTCGCGCCTACTATACCTTCTCCTTTATAGTCATTCACACTCCCTTCTCATTACTCTATCATTTCGCATTCCAATGGGTCTCTTTATGTCGCCTTCCGCTAGTAAATATTGCCGCGCGGTGAATCATCTTACAACTGTACCTCAGGTTGTAAGATGGTTTATTGTGATAATGCCTGGGAATTATTACAGCCGTGGGATTAGTCTCCTAAGAGTCACTTCTATGACGTTGAGTGACTAGGAACGATAGAATTATTTAAAAAGATTATGAATTAATGAGAATATTGTGAAATTTCTCTGACACCCCTAGTGGAATCCCCTTTTAACGCACGATTTTATAAAGGTCTCGGCCCACAAGTTACATGTTTAATTCATTTGAACCCTATGATTACGAAAACCCTCCGTTACGGACGCGGACATCGATTTCATCCAACATCTGAACTTTTTACTCCTCAAGAAAGGACAAAAGTCATGAAATATGAATAAGAAATCATAATTCCAGAATTCTCTCATATTCTGAGAAACTCTTTCCACTTATTTTATTCATTTGATCTCAATTGTATTTTGTTTTTTCAAATGTGATTACTTGATATTGAAAATAAAATACTTAGCAATGATTATGTCTTGTAAGTAACATAACATAAATGTCGCTACATACCATTACCAAGATTGGGCTGCCTCCAAAAGCTTTTGCCAGTCTATACGATCAGCTGCAGCAGCTCTCCAGTTTCGGACTCCCAGTGAAGCCCGTGCGCCCTATGTCACTGAGTCCTCTTACGTTTAGCCTGCCAACTTTTCTTTGTCCATGCGTTTTTCCAGACAGCATGTTCCTCGGCATCCCCGAATCATCCATACGTGCAACGTGCCCAGCCCATCGGAGTCGTCCCATCTTGATGAACTTGACCAAGTCTGTATCCTTATATAGCCAGCGAATTCTGCATTTCTCCTTCTCTAAGAGGACCAAAAAATCCTTCTCAAGATTGTCTTGTAAGTGACACTACCATAATATAAACTATATGACAAGTAATGACTTGACCCAATATTCTGTCGTTGCAGTGTTCAGGTTTTGTCAGATAATTGACAGTCGAGTTCATTCAATCAACACAAAAGTGGCGTAACTATAAAGTGTTTCTTAATAAGTCTTCACATATAAGATAATACAAAATAAAAGTCGTATTTACTTTTTTTATTTATAAGAACAAAATAGATCACAATAATAATTGGATACGTAGAATACATATGTTTTAGAAAGTTAACCCTTGCGTAAAAGAAAAAAATCGTGAACTCAGATACATCTATTTAAACTAAAAACAAATGGAACATATTTTAACCAAAAGATAACAAAAATATATATAATATATATTAGGAAACTGTCCCATTGCCTGCCTAACTTAGTGGTGCTCCAATGCCATTTAGTACCAATTTATTTTGTATTTATAGATTTATACTAAGTTTTAATTACTTTAATTTCAATTAATTAATTTAATTAGTAAGTCGTTTAGTATAATTGTAAGGCTATAAATAATTCCAGTTACATTCAGGAATCCTCTTAAGACCAACTCATCAAATGAACTGCTTCCTCTAGTAGGTTGATTCAATTTTTTTTTTGTCTGCATTGTTTCGTAGACTTTCAACAACATGCTCATTATTTTCATATATTTTTTTATAATTAATTTAATGGAACTTTCATAGTTAATAAAAGAAATATTTTTTACATTGGGAGGTATCTAATCTTTTGGGTTGTAGTTTAAATGAAATCAAAACACATAAAATAGATATATTGTAATATAGATGAATGACAGTAAGTGATAATAAAAGGAAGATGGTCTTGCTGGGGTTCATCAGGGGGAACATTTCATAACAGGGAGGGAAGATATTACAAAAAAATAAATAAATAAAGTAAAATTTATACATATGGATAACATAAAAAAAAGAAGCAATAAAATTAAAACAATGGATGTAATAAATATAAAATGGTCAACCCACAAAAACTCACTCTTTCCTGTCAGCCTTTTATTTTCTGAGCTGCTCTGCCATCTCTTACGTATGTTTTCTAACTTGTTCATTATCTTCCTCTATTCTTGATTTTATTCTGATTCCCTTTTTCCATCTTTTAGTCTGTAATGTATTTTTATATTTCTTTTTTATCTGTTGTTATTTCTGTTTTCATTAAATGTCAAAAAACTTTTTTTATTCTTATTTTATTTTACGTTTCACTATACATCTTTTTTATTTGCATTGTTCATTTATTATCACCTCATTTAAGTGTTGGTATCTGTTTTAGCCCTGGTGAAGCCCTGCAACAGAGAGTGAAACGTTGGCACATTCGGAATAGCTTTAAGACAATTAGTTTTTTTTTTTTTTTTACCGCACCCAGACAATCTTCCTTTTAAAATAAAATAAACTCTACACTCCGGGATGTATAAACTCTACAAATATGTGCAATTATATTTTTTGTGTCTTATACACACAACTATAAAAACAGTATCCAGCACTATAAGTTTAGTGTTACTAAGTTAAACATTTCAGCTTGTAAACAAAAGACTATGGTACAATATATTAATAATACCATGACCGAGAACTGTCACTGTCATACTCTGTCAACTGTTAACTGTCATATTTATTAGTTTCTTTCAATTGCTAAATACGGTAAGCTCTAACCTCCAAACCCAATAAAGTACTTCATTAAATATTTTATAAAAGGAAAGATTATTGCATATTAAATTTCAGATGCAAGCAATTGTTTCCATCGAACATAAAAAATCTGAAAAATGCGATATTCATTGGTGACGCACGATTTTACATAGTTCCTTTTATTAACATTACTCCTTCCCAGTTATTTATTTTTATTCTTTTTATATATATCCTGTATATTTTCGGGACAATTCTTCGACGATTTAATGTCCCAATAGTTAATGATACTGAATTTCTGGGTACGAAGAAAAAAAACTCAGAACGATTAGGCAAAGCAATTGATACTGTAATGAGTAGTTATTACCGAGCCCATGTGCTTCAGTGATTATAGTCTACTGTTAGGATTGTTTAATATTCAAGGCTAGTGTTGCTTTTCAGTAAGGTAATGTTCACTCTCAATGTATTTCAAAACCATTTTTTACCAGGTTTCTGTAATTTGTTATATTTTATATACAATTGCAATGTAAAAGTAACTCACGTTTGAGCAAGTATTTGAATTAAATATTGCACTTCGTTACCTTGCTTTGACAAGGCTCTAACTAAAAGATTGCGTTTTAGCTTGGAAATCATTTCGACAAAACTAATCGATTCAAATAAATTTTACCTAGAGAAACCTTTTAATAAGAAATTGTAATTTTAAACCTACGTTTCTCTGAATTATAGTTGTAACAGTTGACAATAAAAGATCAGGTTTTGTCTATTTATTATTTTTTAAACAAATGATTGTTTTTTGTTGAAAGTTATACACGAACTATGATATACTAAAAAATATATGCACTAATCTGTTGAGGCCACAGTCTGGTTGTCCTATTGACACTCTTACACCATTCCCAGAATAAGCTAGGTTCTACGAATAATTAATTTGAGTTTTTGAATATTGTGTTGATAGAGAATGAAAAGAAATAAACAGATTTAAAGTAATAAAAAAATAAAAGAACCAAAGAGATGAAACAAAAAAAAAAAAAGTCATGTTGTAATGTTGTATACTACTAATGTTTGTAATTATTATTGTATACTTTTATTGACCTGTATAATTGTAAGATTAAAAATATCGTCTGATTAGAATAAAATAAGTATGCTGTGTGACTAGCAGTCCAATGAAGTTGGGCAGCATAATATTGTATTTTAATAAAGTTATTCCTCCTCCTCTTGAAAATATATGAAATAATGAAGATATGAAAAATAAGGGAAAGAGAGAGAGAGAGAGAGAGAGAGAGAGAGAGAGAGAGAGAGA
>NW_027104696.1:690602-692192 GCF_000696795.3 Halyomorpha halys | reverse complement strand
CAAACATGCACTATTATATTATTGATAAAAATAAAGAATAAAGTTAAACAATATTTAATATACAAATATATAATAAAGAGGATATAGGGTTGAAAAAAATATAAACAAACTACCGAAAATGATAAATGATATACTAGATGAGACAGAAAAAAAAAGAAAGCTTCTTTCATGAATGAAAAATTATGAAAATTAATAAATACTAAATGGGTACATAATACTGCAAAATAAAACTAACCTAAACAGCTAAATAAAAAAAAATAAATAAAACATTAATAGATTAAAATGGTAAATATTATTGGTGATTACAAGTGGCAATTGGTTTTAACTAATATTGATACTAGTTAATTATTATTACAATGTGGGTTACAGAAACAGAAAGATATCTATAATAAATAGGTGAAATACTTGCAGAAGTGAAAAACGTAGATTGACAGAAGATAGGTAGATGAATTAATGATGATAGATAAAGATGATGAAATAGATGAATATACGTGAATTAATAAACTAACAAATTTTAACTAGCTAAAATAGATAGACACACTGTTATCTCTGATTCAAAGAGGTTGCCACTGTAGTAGATAGGAATTACCTCTGGCAGCAACAACTTGTATAAAAATTTTTACACTATTGAATTTCATTTGTAGAAATTTGGTGGTGCATGGTTTATGGTTGTTAGAGTGAAATGGATGGTAAATAAAGAAAAGTAAAGAGAGGAAATTGAGTTCGGAATTTAATTAGTATATATTTATAAAATTAAAGTAGTGGAGTAAAAAGTGGCCTGAACACAATCATAGTAAAAACAATTTATCAAAAATAATTGAAAATGTTATTATTATTTATTTATTTTTGACAAACTGTGTGTTTTCTCAAAACTATAATCAATCACTTTCTGATTCGATATAGTATTCCTGACTGGATAAACAAAGTAGAGAAAACTAGAAACTATTATCTTGTTTTTTTGTCTTTGCAGTCTCTCACTTCAGATACATGCTTGAACCGGCGCAACATTGGTGATAAAATATAGAAGGCCACCTAGCAGACTTTATTATTTTTTTATTAACGAACAATTTAGCCCCGAATTACCGTTTAAAATTAATTCGCAAGTTTTTGGTACTAGTTGCTCCAATTTTCAAAGTTAAAATATTTTCAATTCTCAAATGGTTGAAATTTTTCATACAGTCTGGTGGTAATAAAATTCGTATTTTTCAATTTTCAACATTATTTTGGAGTATAATAAAGTCAATTCGCTTTTAGTAAATCTAGAAATATTCGATTTTCGATTATATTCTTGTGCATAGTTAAAATATGTTATTTTTCGATCACATGTGTGTTTTCTATATTCAGTCATGCCTTTTTCTCTGTTCAAGTATTTACCTTTCTTCCAGGACAAATATGGTCGTCCAAGGAATTTTTGTAGGCGTTGTTGTCTTAACCTATACTTTTTCCTTTTTTTTTTTTTTTTAAATTTCATATTCAAATATTATATTAGGTGGCTTGTAATTTACATTTTGAAGGACTTCTTTGAGGGACAATGTCGTGGGTGAAGTGAATGTTGACGTGATCGGTATGGGATAAATTTTAAAATAAATA
>NW_027104696.1:665095-690467 GCF_000696795.3 Halyomorpha halys | reverse complement strand
CCCCCCCCCTCCTCTTCTTCCGTTGACCTTTGATACAGACTATTATTTAAAATAAATTCAGTTTAGCCTATTATTTGGCTAAAGTCTACCATTTTCGGGGGAATATAAGCCAATAAAACTTGACTTTATAAAATGGATGAGATGATAGGGCTGTAACTGTGTCCTATAACACGGATAATAGACTAGACTGATGTAAGGCGCCAGATTCGCAGGGAACAATGCTCGACCCATTCTTGTATATATTATAGTTATATTGTAAGTAGAGGTATTGTATATATAGTGGTTAGGATGTTATCGACCTGACACAATACCCATTATAATTATACTCGGAACAGTTTTGTTTTATTTTTTCGTTATTGATTGTAACATGATACTACTTTAGAGGCCAGTTACATACTAGTTTAAAGTATATGAGAATGTTTTATTGCTTATGAAGTATTCCCTAGTTTTACATATAATAATTTTTATTTTTAATTTATTTATTTAATACAAAATCGGCGTGGTGGGCTTTACATGGTTAATGTAAGAGGTACATTTTTTTTAACAATTGATTATAGGGGGGAGTATAGCCTCATACAAAAGACACCCCTAACTATATACAATGTTATAAATAGAAAAAAAAAAGATAAAATAAATAGATTAAAATAATAATTCATAATAAAAGATAAAAGTGATTTTAATGGCATTTATGGATTTAACGAAATAAATAATTGACTTATAATGGAAAAAAATGAAAATGAATTTAAGAAAAAGATGAAAAGAGAAAAAAAAATTAAGGTAAAATAAAATTTAAGAGTGGAAATAACAGAACTGATAAATATAGAACTTATGACAGGATGTCCTGCAGCAGCCTGGGCTTCAGTCTTCGGGTGGTGGTTGGGTTTCCCAAGTTGTAGGCAATTGCTCCTTTAACTGTATTTTACTGGGAATGGAACTTCTTGAATCTTTTTTTGATGTATTCCTTTATTGTTATTCCCGATGCAATTGGTTGTCATATAATAATAGTATTCTTCTATATTTAATCGCAAACATAATATTGTAGAAAACTTTCAATCATAGAAAAGGATTTAAAGTTTTATTTATTTTAAATTTATTATGGTAATAAAGTCACAAGTTAATGGGAAAATAGTAACTGCTACACTAGCATTTACGTTAGAATGTCGTGTTGCTGTCTTTTTTTTATAGACATTTTGGTAGAAAATTGGGATTGCCAACTTAGTGAACTTGTGTTAGTTTGAAGTTTGTAATGAAAGAAGGTTAATCTATTTCGGATCAAAGCTATAACCTGTGGAATATATTGATTGTGATTTTATTTTGTGTGATAATATGGAGCGTTACGAGTTTTGGAAGATTTTGGGTTGTAAGGATTGGATAGGAGTCAGAAGGTTTCTAGGCCTGCTAGTGCTCAAGTATACCAGGTTTTTGCTATAAATTGAATAAGCATTTTTAATTTTCCCTAACATTTTTTTTTTTTTAGTAAATGTTGGAGTATTCGGAATATACGAGCAAATATATTAGTTGTTTCTTCAGTAACTAATGATCGATGCAGAAATTTTTCTTCAAGAAAAAAATATAGAACATTTTTTTTTAACTCCTTGTAATATTCATCAGAGTATGTTTGTAGTAAAAAACTTTAGAATCATTTTTTCAGTAATTCTATACGTACTTTGGAAAGTACCGCGAAAGAAATGGCCATTTCTACACTTACACAACTGTTGAAAATTCAATCAACTTCAAATTTTTTTATTAAGTTCATGTACTACATAAAATGCTTAGTTTTCAAGTTATCAGCAAAAATTCTTTTTTTCTTTTCCACTCTATGGCTGATGGAGGATATTTGTCTGGGCTCTGGATTCAATACTCAATATACCATATGTTTTATAAAAAAATCTGTACCACATGAAAGGTAAGGGATACACCACTTGGTAAGAAAGTACTGTTTCTAGACCATTGGTTTTGCAAGGAGGTGATTTGGTCGGAATTGCTCTCGACTACAGATTGTTGTCTAACTAATTTTATGAGGCGGGTTCCAGAACGCTCAGGGTTAACTAACAGCTACACTAACAGAATATACATATGATAATTGAAAAGAATACTCCTATAATTTATTTTTTTTCTGAATACGTTTCTTAACTGGAGTAAAAAACGGTTGCCAAGGTGTATTATAAGTAGCCTACATCTGTCAACTAGGACATGTAATTAAAAGTATTTTTAAGAACTATAATTGCTGATGTTCAAATTTCAACTATATTTTATTTTATTTAGGTTTGGAATTGTACAACTTTCTATGTATGTTTAGCTTTATGTCTATAAATTGTAGGCAGATGGTCCTGTAGGCGGCCAAGAATGGTAAATAATTAAAAAAAACTATTAATAACCGACGTTTCACCCCACTTTGCAGGGCTAATATGATTGGACTATGACACTATACATAAAAAGTTGTATGGAAGCAAATATATAAAAAATTGAGGTGAGCATCCTCATTTATTAGAAGGTAGTATTCTATTAATTTATACTCTTTTAGTTTACTACGTCCCTTTTTTCATTTTATATCATCTTTTATACAACTTTCTATGTATAGTCTTATAGTCCAATCATATTAGTCCTGACAAGACCCTGCAAATTGGGAGGAGACATTGATTACTAATGAATATACTTTTTCTCTTATTTGCTTTACATTCTAGACCTTTTCTCTTCCCATCCCCGGCTTTTCCACCCAACGTGGTTCAGCAGCAGTGGGGAAGTGCGCATGCCACTGCTGCCAATAATCTTCAATTATTTATGATCTTTATAAAATTATTTGGCGGTTATCATTTAATGTACCTTTTTAAACCGTCATTCAACCAGCGGCCAAACAATAATATTTCAATTTGGTAACAATTAATACTGGTACTTTTTGCCAACCCCTGACGGCTACCTAGATTGCCACTGCGTACTAAGGAAGGTGGGAGTGTCAAGATTTATTCTTCGGGACCACCGAAAAATGAATGCTTAACAGCCCCAGGTGGGAATCGAACCCACAACATTCTGAACCGAGCGCACTGGGACCTTTAACAATTAGTAAAACGTTTTCCCCTCAGGTACATGGTTGTTTTTTGTAACAATATGGGGAACAAAACGTAATGAACTTTAGTAAAGAGAAGAATATTTAACGATCATCTAGTAATTTATTAATTAGAAATATACCAGGCCTTGCAGAGGACGGTGCACTTCACAGTTCAATCCCCTGGGATAATTTTAATTATTAGACAATATTTCAGCGGATGAAATAAGCGTAAGAAGCGCTGGCTGTCGAGATGGCCTACCTTTCACCAATGAGCTTATACCTTTTGCCATGGGGTTATATAAATCCTAAAGGTTATAGCGTACCTTGGCAATCGACTCCTCATTCCATATCGATAAATCTTGTCCCGCAATTACTGGCCTTTGCTGCGGTTAAAAGGCAGGGGACTTTTAAGTATGCAACTGTCTTTGAGAGTATTAGTTGTAACAAGTTTAAGATGAACGCACTGTTATAACCTATTACAGATGAGGAATAATCAATTCATTTTTCTTTTGTAAATCATATGAGAAATAAAACTACATCTTATATTAAGTGAGACCCGGTATGACTGGTTTACAAACTTGATTTTAGTGAATTGTCGATCACTCTTCCTTAGTTGTAGTAGTTCTAATTATTTCCAAAAATTAGTAAAAAAATATGTCGGAAATTTGAAGAAAACTTGTCTAGTTATGTTCATTTTCCCATCATAATGCTAACATTAGATGTTAAGTATTGTAAAGATAGGGCTAGGTGAAACTTCTTGGTAGACACCCAGCCCAGTGATCTGTATCAGGGTAATTGCCGTTGCCAATCCTTATGATGAGGGAGTGGTTACTGAACGACATGGTGCCTGAACAAAGAGGAAGCCGTTCTATCCATTGCGTAAATATTATAATGTCCGAGAAATATTCTTACTTGCATCAGGCCCTAGTAGCCTAGGGAGTAGATGTTAGTCACTAGTTGGTGATTACTTTTTAATGGTTCTGTCCAAGTTTTTCAAACCGAATGTAAAATGTTTAATTATAATGATAAATTTAAGACAGATCTACTACTGAAGAAGCCACATGACATCTGTGAGACGATGAAATGCCTAGAGACATTTTTGAGGGAGTTCATAGTGGCTCCTCAGGTCTGAAAAACCACACTCCTGCTATATTTCTATTCTAACTCTGTGTAATTTTTTGTTACTAAGAAAAAAATATATAAGTATATTATACAGATTTAAAATGTTGGCAGTATTTATGATTTAGTCTACATTATTAGTTGAATAGTGCCAAATGGTTGCAGGAGAGAAAAATACTGATGAAGTTAATAGATTTCCGTAGTTTAAACGATTGTTATTTGTAATCAAATTATTATAATATACTATTTTAAAGTATCCTATATTTTATCCTATAAACATATAATTTTATATATTAATTTTTAATATACTTTTGTCCCACGAGCGTAATATATAATACTTTCGAAATTTTTTCTTGCAATTATTGATCAAATACATTTATATTTTTATATATAAATATGATATTATGACGACCCGACTTCTACAGTGTTAATAATTAATTTTATATTAAAGGGTGAAATAGAATAAAATATCATTATTTTTGTTGTAATGATCTTATTCTAAATCACACCTAAAGATCTAATAATTAAAATTATGCTAATATAAAAAAATAAAAGATGTTAGGAAGGAATAAAAGTTTGTGCAGTGAATAATTGTTTCAAGTTCAATAGCAGTTATTATAAAGAACTAAACGGTTTAGCGATGGGAGGCATACAATAAATCCTTGGTTTTCTCTGTTAATTTTAAATGAGCATTATAATTTATAAAGCAATTATAAAGTGATAATTGAACAAATAACCAAAGAAGAAGAAAAAACAGTTACTACATTCATTGATGATTTATTGAATGATAAGTAATATTAATGAAATCCTATTGAAAGTATTGAATAAAAGGCATAATAACATAATTTTTACCATGGAAACTCAAAGTAAAAATAAATCGAAATATTTGGAGGTAAATACAACTTCAAATTTGTACAGGGAGATATGGATATATACATTTATTATCTTCTTTCTTAAATCTGAATTAGAGAAATTTCTACTTTCATGATGCTCTTCATTTTAATTTTTTCTTACATAATTGACGTTTCTGGGCTATTTTTTCCGTCTTCAAACAATTCTACTGTTGATCATATGCCTATTGCTGTTATCCTAATCTTAGGTAGTTACCAAATCCTAGGATATTAAAACGACAAACGCGTAAGGGAATATAATAATAAAGAAAATGCATTGATCATCAACTAACCAAAAGAGTAAAAATTGTTCACTATAGACTAGCCTTTCTATTTAAATATACCCCTGATGGGCAAATCTTACGCAACCATTGCACATTCTCCACGACGACCCCGGGCCACCCTGGTGATTCTGACCCTGTGAAAGTTTCTGCTTCCTAGTTCTTGGAGGTGCACGAAGACTCTTTCTCTGAAGATGAGACGTCTTCATCTTCACTGCTGTTGCAAAAGTGTCATCTTTACACTCTGGGACCAAGGCCCGATAATCCATGGGCATTACTCCTGCTTTTGATAACTTAAAAAATATCAAGAAAGAACTGAGAAGTATGGTATGATTAATGATAAATCAAGCAGTTCATCACATATGTCAAGAGAACGCGATGGACCTAAAGAAATTGACTTTGAAATATAATTCATGATTGATTGGATTAATAATGAAGCAATAAGATAATTACTTCTTGTATTTAACTTTTTTTTCATTTGAACGCTTTAAATTTTAATGAAATAATAATTTTAATTATTATTATGTTTCAGTTGTATTTGTTTAGTTGATAGCCTAAAATTTTAAGAAAATAAATTCTCTAACCTGAAGAGCCCACATATCTTGCAATATCCTAAGCCCCCTACTTTTTACCCACTCATTTGGTAATCCATAAACAAAAATATGCAATAATAATTCAATGATTACTGTGAAACCCTGAACTGCGAGGATTTCCATTGCATTGAATTGTATTATATTTTCACTCATCCAGGGTGTCTCACAACACATTTCAACACTTCAATTTTGGGAATTTTGATTTTTTTCCGCTGGATTCTAACAGATATGTGGTACTATCTTATGAGGGTATTGTTAATTTTATAACCTCGTCCAGTTTTTCTTCAGTATGACTAACTCTGGAATTTTTATTAAAATTTATTTTCTTTTACAAGACAAATCTACTGTAAGCACTTTTTTGATCAGATGCTTAAATCACTTACAATTTATGATTTTTGAAGATTAGCTTTCTAAAAGTCGACAAAATAAAACATACCTAAGAACAAATTTATTTAAAAAATCAATATTCCATAGGAATCCGTCATCACAATTTGAGTTTCCTCGACCAGCTGAGAAGACCAGTAAATAAATACCTCAAACATAATGAAGGCTTCTTACGAGGAATTTAACTAAAAAAAATTGCTTTTTAGTTTAAAAAAAACAATAGTGGAAACTATCAATTTTTTCTTCTATCTCAACTCGAAGTAAGCTGAGATATCAATTTTAGACTGTTCTGACTCATGTGAGAGTATTAAAAATGCAGAATAACAAAATATAGTGCGAAATCCTTATTTTAAGGAACTGGATAGAAGCTATCAAGAAAGTTATACTTTGGAATAATCAGTTCCTACGTAATATTCATCATTAGACTTTTTGTCTGATTTTATTCTGTTCATGATACATAACGTTATTTACTAACGATAACCGGTTTCTTTCAAGCTTTTGAATAGACTTGCGCCTCATTATACATGTTATGCGTTTCTTATCATTTTGTTTAACTAGAGGTTAAGACGTAAAGAATATAATGAAATTGATTAAAAAGGAATTTCTATAGTAATTTAGTGTACTTATACTTGTTAATTACGTATATACTTGTTAATTAAACTACATAGCATTCCTTCAACGAGATAATGTCCGCATTAAAACGATCGTTTAGACTTGAGCAGGAGTACACAGCCATTAAGATAGCTCCTTTACCTGCTGAATTTCCTGAGGATATTTTACAAGAAGGTCTACTTGAGATAAGGAACATTTAGTGGGGAATGTACGGCCTTCCTGATTAAGACAGTCTTTTAATGCCCTTACTCTCTGTTAGATTATTTTAATCTCTCATCCTCTAATTATATCTAGTTAGTTAGTAGTATGGGGAATGAATAGTTCTTAAATAACTTAAAGTAACAGAAAAATAACTGTTCTTTTTGAATTACTGAAAATTAATTTTTTTTTCTTTCGATCCTGTTAAGGTAGAATATTTGTACTAAATTAACGTTGTTTCTGGTTTCTTACATCTTAAATGTCAGTTGATCTGTAAGTAATTAAAGATAGTTTTTTTTTTGTTTTGTTTTAAACAACGTTTTATTTATTTTTGATACCTTTAGATTATACCTTATTAAATATATTTTAATCGTGGATTATTTTTTTATTGTTTCCCTATTATACAATTATATTGATCGTTTTCAAATTATAGGTTATTTCGAGGATCTAATTTTATACAAAAAAAAATACATTTAATTTCAGTATTTAGTACGCTATAATTCACATAGTGAGATCTAGTATTAATTATTATTGTTATAACTAATATTTATTATAAACTCTAGGTAAATTATATCATTTGATATCTCTATTATTATTACATTATTTTAAACTTTTTTATGGAGTTTCGGGTTTTTGTTCATTGTGAAGTCTATAAAACATTTTATTGAACAAAATCTTAAATAAATAATATATATACATAGCTGCAATTTATGACTGTATTTTATACAAATTGACTGCAGATGGGACTTTTATGCATTAAAAAAACTGGTCTGTATAAATTTCCCTAATCAAGCAAAAAAAAAAAAAATCCTTATTGTATGATTTATTATATTATTATGTAAGAGTAAAGTTTTAAACCAAAGTATTTTATATTTTATATTTTAACCAAGTTATTTAAACCAAAATAAACTCGCTGAATACTTCGCACATTTATGGGAACCTGCACAAAGACTAAACTAATTTAATTGAAAATAGAAAAAATTGTACATACTTGAGCCTAAGTGAAGCTGTATTAAATGATTTTTTTTTTCTATTTTTATGAAATTTTCAAAACTTAATTTTAAACTTCATAAAAATACAAAAATTATAAGATTTAGAAGAAGGTGAGATAAAGAAGAATTATTTAAACTCTAATGGATCTAAAATTTCCAAATTTCGGAATTCCTTAATATTCGAGACTTTAATACTGTATGAATTATTTTAAGGTTCAATAAATCAAGTACAAAATAGCAAACTATTTCCAAAATTTAGGGAGCGTAGTTTAATTTTGATTTTTTTCTTTTAATCGGAAATACAATTTTCAATAAAAAGTGGAGCTCAACTTGGGATCCTAAAAATGTTATCATTGTTTATTAATTTTTTTCTAAGAATAATTTAAGCTTTAAATTGAAGTGAGCTTGTACTGAGATTTGATTGAGTTCGAAGGTAAGAAGCAAAATATGAAATGCATGAAAATTCGGTCTTAAATAATTGCCAAATGTTTTAGACTTGAAAATCTGCATAAAGAGTTAAAAAATTGTCAATAAGTTTATATAATACATGAATCAGTATAAAATAATAAAATTTACATGTACTTTGTAATATACATTGGTAATAATAGAAACAATTATATTTTAAATCAAAGTTAATTATAATTTCGAACTAAATTTATTAGAATAATAACCTAAAATATTATTAGTATATAATTACCGCTTTATTCTTGTCTTCTTTCGCTCGCTATAATCGCTCAAAAGAGATAAATGAATCCCTAACCTCTCCTTTACAATGCAGGCATGAATTAACAAAAATACGACTAAGTTTATGATATCAGGTTATAACTCACAATTAGAGGAATGAAGTTATGCAGGATATTTAATGCTTAAGTACTTTCTAAATTGATAATTTTGACTTTTAAAAACATATTTTCTCTGGAACTTAAATAAGTTGCCTGGACCACAAGCCTCCAGCAAATGGTTGCCCTGATCCGTCAGTGATATTTTTAGAGCTTGCTCTTCAGGTTTCTCAAGTTCTTTGTTTAAACATCCTCTCATTCCTTTTGTCATTTAGCAAGTTCCGTCATTTTTATTTATTCTTCCTGTCTCTGTCATTCTGTTCTCGGTAACCTGGTCTAATAGATTGAGGAAATATTTTCTCATAGGTGTTAGCAAACCTGTAATGTGTTTTTCTGATTCGCATATAACAAACAGTGTTAATACCGCAAAACAGTTTCCTCATTGGTTTGTGTGAATTCGTAAGGATATGAAATATTATTAAAAGGAAGAATATTATGAAAATATCTATTCAGAAGATTTAAATTAAATTAAATGTTTTTTAATGATAATTTTAGCTAAGATAAAATTATTTCTAAATAAGATAAGTAATTAATGTTAGACTACCAGTATAAAACCTAGCTAACATTTAAAGAAAAATAATTGAAGATTCATATAACAATGGTTATCGAGAAAATTGTAAAAAATAACAAAAAATAAATAAATAAAGTAAAATAAAGTAGTTGAAATACCAACTATAGACTACCTTGATGAAGTGATTTAATTTCGTGTAACTTTTTGATTTTGAGTTAACAAACATTTTTGTGACCATTTTGCGAGACCGGATTATTTTCATTTAGGAGACAATAAAATGTAATACCCCTTGGTAAAAATATATTATGAATTATAAAGAATAAACAATATTTTGTGTCACGAAAAAAAAAGTAGTGTCTTAGGTTGTGCTTCTTCGATAGTTTATTAAAAACCAATCTTCACTTTTCTTTTATATTGTTTGTCAATAAATAATTCCACATTGAATCCATATATCTATTGGTTTTGTCTTCCTTAAACTGTTTCTGAATAGTTCAATAAAATTTTTGGATAAAACAGGAATTCAAAGAACGATAACAAATTCTGTACCAACTTTGAATAACTATTTAAATCGAAAATTAGAACTTTTTATATAAGAACTACATGGAAAATCAAATGCCCATAAAACTTCATATGAAACTATTCTATTTATTCATATGATCACGCTTCGGACTAATTTTCATTCCTTTTAAAACTTAATTCCTAATATTAGAAAAATCGTTTAATTGTCAATAAACTGTATTTCAACAAATTATTTCATGTGTGTAGTATTTTATATTTCTAATTCCATTTTACTGATTGGAGTTTTAAAGCACAGATGTATTAATTGTGATGAAAATAATGTGTAATTTGTTGAACAGTTTAACTACAATTAGATGAGAATTCTAACACCAGTAATTAGGGTTGAAATGGTCGAAAACGAAAAGTCATCAAATGAATGATGAATAATGAATAAATGAAAGGATATATCGATAGCTTACTTCAAAGTAGTCCTGATTACAATTTCGCTAACTTTAGGAAAAATACAATTAAAGGTTCTATTAGAAATTTATTTTAAAATTTGAATAATATGTTTTAAGGCCCATTTAATTTACAATTATGTCTTGAAAAGTTCTAATCCAGAACAACATTATACAATATTTTTTAAGAGTCATATATTATTCAATGTAAGAATTTGTGCGAAAAGTAAATATTCTTAATACTACATATCTTGCAGGAAAATTAAAACTTTTCACTTTTTTTCTTTGTCACCGAATAGATTTTATACTTTAATCTGTTAATTAAAAAAAATAATTTAAAATGTTTTATTTTTCTTAAGGATAGAACATTTAATTGTATATTTGGTAAAGTTAGTGTAAATGTACTTACCGCATCTGTGAAATAAGCCATAAAATGAAATTTTAAGAATATTTGATTTTTGCAGAAGTTCTTACATGGAAGAACTCAATATGGCTCTTAGAAAATAATTTGGACTATAACTTTTCTAGTAGTTACAAATTGTAAATTACGTAAAATTTAAAAGAAATTAATCAAACAAGTTTTCAAAGATATATGTCTTCCTATCTGTTTCTGTTTTAATTTAGCCGTTTCCGTCATAAATATATGATTTTAGTTTTTATTTGAGGTATTTCATAGATTGTACCTAAAACTAGTTTAACATAGTTTCATCCTGACTGGCTTTGGGTTAATCTTTAGGGAGTTCCCATGATCTTTGGTAATATGTTTGATGAAAAGATGGTTGGGGGTGCGGTCAGTAAAAAACACAAACAAGTTGAGAGAACTGATTTAATTGTTCTAACGTTTCGGCCAGAGTTTCTAGCCTTCATCAGGGCTAAGAAAAAAGAGTATAACAGCCAATGAATAAAAAAAAAATAAATAAAAAGAGAAAATATAAATATAATGGCAAGTAAATAATTATACAGTATGAAAATTAGTAAAAAAAAAAGTGATGAAAAAATTGGAAAGTAAAATGTTTAATTAAATATGTAAATAGAATAACATAATCAAGAAAAGAAAATTTTAAAATTATATAATGTAAAGAAATGTATAAATGTGAATATATTAATTTAATATTCTTCTTAATCTTTAATTAAAAATTAAAGTTATGTATTAAGATATAAGATAATAACCAAGGTTTGCGATTTCCTAGGAGTAGGTTAGCTTTTTGTCTTATCCTCTTTTCTTATCTTTCTTTTACCCCCTTCTCCTTCTCTATTCTCTTCTTATTTCTCCTTACCCACGTTATTAGTTATATTCATCACATTTTATTATTGTCATAGTTTATATTCACTTCCTTTGTCTAACTCAATCTTATATTTTGTTTCTTTATTCTAATATTATACTAACATATTTCATCAGTTACATATATTTTCTTTTATCTATTAATTTTTTTATTATTATTTAATTTTTAATTATTATGAAATTAATATATTCATATTTCTACGTTTCACTTCAATTTATCTTTACTAATTTTCATTCTGTATAATTATTTGTTGTGCCATTCTATTTATTTATATTTTCTATTTATACTCTTTGTTTTTAGCCCTGAAGAAGGCTAGAAATACTGGCCGAAACGTTGGCACAATTAAATACGTTCTCTCAACGTGTTTGGAAGTATCTTTGGAATACAATAAATTCAAAACTTAATAAAACATTTTGTCTCAGATGTGCTGATATTAAAAGAAAGTAGCAATATGTCGAGTTGATTATTTATTTACGATTCGTACTCAATTTTCAAGTATTACGACGCGTAAGTGGTTTCTGTTTGTATAAAGAAAGATATTACAAATATTAAAAAATTCAATTTCTAATAAAAACGTAGGAATTGTCTTGAATTATTTCCTAATGCAGATTTTGTTGCTATCTTTAAAAATATATATTTAACAAAGTAATTATATTGAAGAAAATAAATTGTGGAAAAAAGTTTGCTGAGGAAACATGAATTACATTGATCAACTTTTTATTTACTCGATAAAACAATTATTATCTTATTTAATTTTTGGTCAATAAGTATACTTATATGGTTTATAATATTTCAATTCTTTTGGCTTATTAAAATGGATCGCCGATCGTTGGAGATTTCAAGGTTTCAGAATCAAGGTTTGATAAAAACCAACACATCTTCACGAATTGTTCTCTAGACCGGTAATAATCCACTTTCCGCCTTATTATATGAAAAACTGAACATCTAGACTGAAAGGGGGTCTCGTTAAATCAACAAGATGAAGAAAAGATATCGACGTAAGTCGGGGGCGATGGACCGTGATCATGAAGGCTTCGTTATTGAATTAGCTCTTTTCAAGGATAATCGTGTGTGGGTGGCGCTATCTGAAGGTCTATGTTTTAATAGAAGATCAATTCAAATTATATTTTGGTTAATGATATTACTAATTTAATATTTAAAAAATGAATAATTTTTTGTATAAATCTAAGTAATTATTACTGCAGCAAATACGATAGACAATGATTCAGACTAAAGATGTTACTTGATCTTTTCTCTAAGGAATTATTTCTATATTGTGTCTAGATTTATTTCATAAATTTGTTTTGCCATTTTTTAAATATTGCTCGATTTAACTATGTTAAGTCTCTTTTTGGGGAGGGGGTTAAGTAAATGTTTCAAAAGTGGTATAGGACCGTTACTAAATCGCGTTTTAGTGGACCGGTCTGGTCAATTTTAGCCATTTTATAAAATCATTCTTTTTATTTATTCACCAAATAAAATGAAGCATAAATTTTATGGTGTGATAATAACTACTTCATTATTATTATACAACTTTATATCTTCACTAGTGTTGCGGCCATATAAGTTTCAATAATCGATTATGTAACATATTATTTTCAATATGTTAAAAAAGAACCATACCCTCTGTTGTTAATATTACTGCAGAGGTATGAATGACACCTTATAGTACAAGAGCCCAGGAGGAGAAAAAAGACAGTTATTTCACCCCAATTTTATATTACTTAATTGAAAACTAGGTATAATTACTAGTCAAAATTGTTGAGTATACCAAGTATAGGTAGGGGGAATAAAAAATGGCGGCTGTTTCAAAACGTTAAAAATAATTAATTTTTTATTCTGAGCTCTGTATCTTGACAACTATCAACAATAGAAAATCTAAGAGAGTATCTTTTAATGTGGAGTAAATTTGCTAAAATGTAAGCCCTAATAGAGCTATTTACGTTCAATACTTACCCGTATTGAATAGTATGCCCGAGATATAGCTTTTTAAAAAGCAAAATTTCATAAAAAATGTACTCGAAAGATCAGTAGTTAGTGGATTTATTTTGAAAAATCTATATCTCAAATAGCATGTGACGTACAGATGTCTATTTGCACTCAAATCAAAGCTAGTTGAATGAGCTATAAAGTAGTTTATAACGTTTATTTTCGTAGGAGTAGTAGTTTTCATGATATTTTCTAAAATAAATTGATTTATAGTTGTTCGGACAAATTTTCATTTGCCAAATTTATATTCTTATTTGATTATCATAAAAACTAATACCCCTCCGAAGATACGTCTCATGAACTACTTTATAGTAAGTTAAATTTCCTTTATTTTGAGTGTTGGCAGACATATGTGCGTCTTATGGGTCTAGAGATATATTTTTTCAAAAATCCGACATTTTATACGAACTAGAAATTAACATTTTGTGAGTATATTTTGTCAAATATCATAAAAACCACTACTTCTACAAGGATAGAAATGATAAAATATTTTATAGTAAATTTAACTAGCATTAATTTGAGTGCTAGCAGACATTTTTACGTCCAATGGTTTATGAAATAAAGTTTTTCATAAATCAAACTTATTGTCCGAACAACTATAAATTAATTTATTCTAGCAAATATCATGAAAACTACTATTCCTACGAAGGTAAATGTCATAAACTACTTTATAGTATATTGAACTAGCTTTAATTTTATTGCTAATAGACAACTGTATGTCACATAGTTCCTGAGATATAGATTTCTCGAATTAAATTAACTAACTTCTGATATTTCAGTACATTTTTGAAATGTTGCTTTTTAAAAGGTTATATCCCGAGAACTATTGGAGGTAAATAGCTCTATTAGGGCTAATATTTCAGCAAATTAACTCTTGTTTAAATAATGTTCTTTTATATTTTCTAGTGTTATTGGTAGTTTTTAAGGGACTGAGCTCCGAATGAAAAAATGTTTTTTTAAGGTTTTGAAACAGGCATTTTTTATTCCCCCTACCTATACTTGGCAGACTCATAGTTGTCATTAAAGTTGAGGTGAGACAACTGCGTTTTTTTCTTCCCGGCTCTTATACTATTAGGTTCAGATCCTGTCTATACGACGACTCGCACATCTCTGGAATCAGTCTAAGTAGCCAGGGTCTGATCACTTTACTTTGTCGCAGCGGGCGAGAAAGAATTTCGGTTTATTTATATTCAAGGCAGGGAGACGTACTTTGTTTCGAACTTTTCTCGACGAGGACAAGAACAATCAAGCTGGGGTCCCATTAATCACCCCCGATAATTTAAAGACATTTTCTTTTCATTTGATTAACCTTAATTTTAATTTTGGTTATAGGCATAACTTTTATTCAATTCCTTTTTTATTTATGTATGTATATATGGTATTTTTTTCTTTTTCAAAGGTCTTCATTTTATAGTGCCAAATTATTCAAAATACAATATTAACAAAATTAAACACTGCATTTCTTTTACATTCCAACAGTTGGGCTAGAAAAGGTTCCTATGAACCCCTACTTGCTGTAACAACTAAAGTTTATCAATGCACTTGTATTGAGTTTTATAGTTTACTTGGCCTCATCTAATAATCGTAAATCATCCGCATACTCAAGCACCAGTACTTTACCACCTAAAGTTAAACCTTTTCTGTATACATCAAATGTGTAAAAACGTATTAAAGTGTTGGATTAAATAAGAAAGGTGATAAAGAACCGCCTTGGTTTAAACTCGACCTAATGCGGGTTGTTTACGAATACGCCTTGGTTTAAACCCAACCAAATTAACTTAATTAATTAACTTTTCACATTCCAATAAAAGTTCGATCTATTAGAAAATATTTAATGTATAGATGTCTATGTGGGCTCAATTTGAAGGTCGTTACCCATAAAATTAGTTAAAATTTAAAGATTATCTCCGAAAGCAGTTTCCAAGATACCAGCCATTATACATTCGCAAAATATTGATTCCTCGCTGTCTGGAAGAATATATTTGTATTTGAAAAGCTTTATTTTTTTTAGGCTCAATTATCACGGCTCAATTAAAAGCTAATTAAATGGACCATAGACTAGTATATGGTGATTAATTTCTTAAGAATAATAATTTCATGATATTTGCTAAAATGATTTTTATATATTAAAATGATTTGTTGTTATTTGGATATAAAGTATTGATTTTGGAAGAGCTGTATCTCGGGAATTATTAAAGAAAAAGAAATCTGTTAGGGCTTTAACTAAAGGTTGATAATTGCACCTATATAGTATACGATATTTCGACTACTTATAATTCAAATAAAAATATCCAAAAATAGCCCTACGAACCCAAGAGTGTTAAACTCTTGACCATCGTATTTTCAAACATTTTTAGATTAAAGTCCATTGATAGATATTAATTTACACTCACTTTCACTTACTGGAAACTTTTACTGGACTGAACCATTTTGAAAAACGTATAATTTCGTTGAGATTATAATTGAGTGAAAAGAGCTACATGGATCACTATTTGAGAAGTAAGTAGTGTTAATTTATGATAGAAAAAAAATGGAAAAGTTATTTTAAACATCTAAAACAAAGTGTATCTATCAAATATCAATAAATACATAACCATTCAATACGTATTTATTGACTGTCTTGTAGTGAAATATTATCTAGATTTGGGTACATTTTTTAGGGTGTTGGTGTGAGATGTACGGTCATCGGGATTATTTTATTTCATATAATCTTATCCTGTCTTGATAATACCCGAATTTTGGAAACGTTTATTTATCAATTATTTACAGGAATATTCGAAATATTAAAAGAGCAACGTTAGTATAATTTTCATGCTCGAATTTCTTAATCTTTTAAGATTAAGTTGTGATTTGATTCATTTATATTTATTATTTTATCAGTTGACGTGCCTGAGAATCATTCACGCCTTCTAAATGTCCGTTATAATCTGCAGCTTTACTGACTATGATGCCTTAACCTAGCAACGATTTTATTATTCTCTTCCAAGACGTTCCCAAATTTTTTCTCCATTTCCATCTTGGCGGCTTAAACCCCGGACATGACACCGAATGACTAACGCGAAGGATGACTAAGACCTCGCAGTAAGTCAGTCACGAGATAGAAGGATGTAGGTCGATCCAGTAGCTGTGCCATGGGAAAGAACTTGAGGAGGATTCGAAAGATAGCTATCTTCAATGGATTGTAGGCTCTCTAAGGAATAATTGTTTCTTAAAAGAATCTAAAATATATTATTATACCAGTGTAAATTATTCAGATCAGCGAAGCTACTGTCACGTTATATAGCCATGGCAGAATTTGTCACAGTCACTGCAATGTTTGAACAGTGTATTCGGTACTGCCACGATAAAATTTACTGTCAATACAGTAATATAGCTCTAAGTGTAGGTATAGCGTGATAGCTGATAGTATATGCTACGGTAGTAAAGTTATTGGTAGAAAAACACCATACTACCAGAGTGTATAATACCAGCTATACACATACAGGCATAATATACCCGTTAGATCCAAATCGGTACAGAGTGGAATGTAGAGCAGACAGAACTATGAAAAGGTTAGCGAGGAACCGTGGCCGATCTGTGATTGTCGTGTAGCAGCTCGCCCTTCGACTGTGTGGTGGGTGCATGGGAACTCGGTGCTCCAGAATGCAGGTGCTCTATGGCAGGTGAGCTTTAAAAAAAAGACTGGGTGAACCCAATTCCATACGAGTTGATTGGAAACACTTTAAGTAGTACAAGGCTTCCAGCTCCAGTATACATAGGCACTATATTATGTTCGTGTTTATGTTTCTGTATTTATTTATAATGGTGTACAATAGTACATGGTATACAATTAAAATCAGATGTGTGGTTAAAATTATCATACCCGAAGCCAAATTTGACAACAGACCGACAAAAGAACCAAATACGTTCTATGATGTCTTCATCCATAAAAAGCGAGTTCATCCATTTACGATTCTGAGAACATTGTTTTGTTTTTTTAAGTTCAATTTATAATCTGTTATTAATAAATTATGGTGTGTTAATGCTATAACATCATAAAAACATATTTTAAATTTATTCAATATAAAGTTGAAAGAAAATTTATATCAATAAAATTAATTTATTAGAAGATATAGTTTATTAGGTTATATTATTTGTTTATTATGTTTAATTTAGTTTTAAAAATATTTTATTTGATATTTGTGTGTAAATGTCATAGTATGCCAATGTTTTATAATTATTATGTCTTTATTAAATTTATCACTTAATAAACCGTTGGGCTATACGTTGGGCATTCAATTTATTAGAAACTGTGCGTGTCTAATGACAACATTGTGGCTGAGATTATAAGGACACCTACACGGTCATTCAGAATGACAGTAAAATCAAAAATGACGTTTAGATTATATTATAGGGATAATACTGATGGACTACTGAGAAAATTTTTAAATATGATCATTCAAAAATTAAGTAGAAGGGTGGCTGCAAATGCTTCGTTCGTATTGTGCGTTTCACTTCATTCTTACTGGACAAACCCAAAATAATGCTCATAAAAACACCTTGTTGTTATAACGAATCGAAAGAGACAATGTGCGAGATCCTTACTGTTCGCTATTTCATTTACTAAGCGTTACTCGGACTGATAGAGTAGGAATCTCATGATTCAAATCAGTCTGGCTTTTGAATTACGACTGACATTCCAACTGACCCTATAGAGTTCTTTTTATTTTAATAAAGTGCTATTGCTGCCGATGACACCCCTGAGTCTAAGCTGACCTCTTCCAAAATCCAACTTTATATACAAATTATGTCGAAAGCCTGATTATTTGGGCGTACATGATAGTTTAATGAACAAATATTTAAGTAATTTTTGGTTCAACTTACCCCATCGGTATTCTCTAATTTTTTTTCTGTTTTTTTTTTTTAAATTTTCTAGTGATTAAAAGTGAGGTAGGTTACCTGTGATTACCTGGAGAGCAGAGGGCCTCAACCTTATGCCCGCCTGAAGTCACTTGTGTCATTAATAGTTTTCAATAAATTTTATAATAAAAGCTAACGCACAATTTTTATTTTTTAAATTAAAGGATAACTGTTATGAAATGATTTTTACTTAAAAAGAAAATTCGTTAAAAACTACTGAACAGGTTTAAATAAAAATTGTCCTTAGAATACATTTTAGTTTAATTTTTTTTATTTTTTTTTTATAGTGTTCAGCCGATGGCTACTAATGTTTTATTGTTATGGTAAGTGCCATTGCAACGGTTGTGTTGTCGGACTAGGTCCGGCACGATAGTTGGTAGTATACAGAGTGATAGTTTGTCATGTTAAAGTATGTTTATATGGTGGCACTGTCTATACGCGCCTAAAACTTTTTTTTTAAACCTTCTTGTTCATTTCGGAGACGAAAGGGAAGATGTACACTGGTAATAAATCTATTGTAACAAGGGGTTTAAGGTTTTTTAGGGAGGTCAAGTTTTCATCCCGAGGGGCCGCTACAAAATAGAATTCAACCACCCTAGGTTAGATTCGAACCGGCGCCGCTACCTACTCGTTTTTAAGGTGAAGCCTTAACTCTCTCGGCTACGAACTGCCTCGCTTCCACAGAAACTGTTACAGTAACTGCTATGATGTATACCGTAGTACTGTTGCAATCAAGTACAGTAACACTATCCCTGATCCTAGACCTGATATCGCTACTGTACTGCCACAACACTTGAGTACCTGTGGAGCTACTGATATTCCCACATATTAGTGATTCATTTTTTTTCTAAAACTTATTGTAATCTATAAACAATTACATTGGAGCCGCGCAACTGGCAAATAACGTATAAATGTTCCAGGGAGTTGAAAAAGGTTGAAGACACGTGCTTTATAGTAAAAAAATATTATTTGATTGAAAATTGTCTTTCAAACACCGTAAACATAATTATGGCAAAATCCGATAATTCGTTTTGTAATAAAATTTAACATTTAATATTTCTTCGAATTTCTAAAGAAATTGCCTCATTTGTGAAGCCGACATATTCCAGATGGCTATATTTGGCCCTGCAGTGAGGTAACTATTTCGTAAAGCTGTATTGGTAACAGGCAGCTGGACCGGTCGCTAAACATGTTACGGGGGCTCTCATCGACTTAATGTATCTGAATATATTTATCTGAGATTTATTTATTGACAGGGATACATAAATCGCTCCAGATCTCTATGGCGATGGAAATATTATGTGCATTAAGATTAGATCCCACACTAGAAGCTTCTGAAGTTTCTAGAAATAAAATATTAATAGTTATCAGTGGAGTATGTTTACGATTTGACCTCTGATTTCATAAAATAACCTCTTTAACAACTATAGATATACTGACTGAATATATCTTTGTATTGAAATAGCTCGTAGTTTGTAAGGCACTAAATTTTCAAATAAAGGCCTCAGGTTCAAGTCCGGCTGTAATAGTTTTTGAAATACACCTTGGTATAATCCTACTTACATAAAGATGGTTGTTTGCTTACCTTTCAATGGTTCAAAGGTAATATGTGATTATTCTAACCGTATCACGTTGTTTTTCAATCGCTGTTCAGGAGATGTTAACTTCCGTCTTATCAAATGCAGAACCCAAAAGTTTCCAGGTAATAGTACCTACATAATGTTTTCGATAGAAAAATATCATCTTCTTTATTCTTATGATTACCTGGTTCATAAGGGAATGATATATTACATTTAATAACTTATTATTAAAATATCAATTCATTATATTTTTTACTAATAATTTTATTAATTTATTTGTATTTTCTTTACCAAATTTTTTTTGTTCTAGGTAAGACGAATGAGTTCACCTAACTGTCCTTTTTTTTACCCTGTGAGTCTGTTCTGTTTCTATAAAATTTGTATTTATAATTTTTAAATTAACATTTAAAGCCTGCTAAGGGGTAAACAAAGTATATTTTTCCTAAATGTTCAGGAGATCAGAGTATATCTTGGAATCATCTATCTTTACATTTTACGCATGTAATTCGACAGCAATGTTGGGCCATTTAACTTGTTTTTTAATTTAAACTTTTTTTTTAGTGCCCACCGTTCAAAACTTTTGAACATTTTTGGAAAAATAATTTCTAGCTACATCGCTTTTCCCCTGTAGTCTTCATTGAGTATAGATAAAATAAGTTGTAAATATTTTTGGATAATATTTGGTCATCTTAACATTATTTTCTATGTGTACTTCATATAATAAAAATTATAAAATTGTAAAAGTCCAAAAATGGCACTATATCATTATGTTTCATAAAACTGATATATTTAAAAATAATATTCTGCAATCCTAGAATTTTGAATAAATAATATTTGGTTATGTGATTAGAATGATGTGAGTATTTAATTTCTTGACGAAAGCTAATATTTTAAATATCGAAAATTTAGACTTAATTATGACATCCAGGCTATATTGGAAAATTTATAAATACTTCGCGCCTTACTTCAAGAAAAAAATCACCGAAAATAATGTAATGAGTTTGAAAAATTTTAAGCAATTGAAAAACGTTGTTAATATATTTGAAATGAAGTGACATGTTGAGGTGTTGATCTCATATTTCTTGTTTCAGAACGTTGTGGGTTCTATGTTTACCTGTTTCAGTCAACATTTATTTTGTTATATTAAGTTAATACAGTATTATATATCCTATATCCAATAAATTCTATTCGCTTACATACTTATTTAAATGTCCAAATGATGTGTTTATAAGTCCATTAGTGATCAGAAAGATTGCGTACGCCAGAATTTGGATTTTTTTTTTGTTAGTAAAGGTCCATAACAATCTATAAAACTATTTTGTATTAACTGGTATTTCGAATAAAATTTACAAATTACATTACAGAACAGATATATTTTTCGTTCATTAATTTCTAATTTTTATATCGTAGCAAGTGTCATGTAGGCATTATATGGTCGGCTTAATAGAGTAACAGTTATATAGAGAGAGTTGTAAAGCTACCTGTCATATGACTCTACAAGAAGGTCCTAATGATCTCTTCAGACCCTGCGGGATTCCAGCCATTTGCCGGCTTACATAAACAAAAAATTAAATAAAAAAAACTATGCGCTGATCATCGCCTGACCTAATGGAGTCCTCTGGTAGGCCTCGGAGAAAATTAAATCAAACAAAGAGAAAAAAAAAATGTCGTTAAAAGAACATTACTGTAGCAACGGGATTTGTTTGTTGCGCATTAGGGCCTCTTTCAGTCATTGTGCCAAAGTTATTTCATTTTATTTTGATGTGAAAGGGTAATTTTTTTTTCTTTAGCCTTATTGTTCTTTCCCGTTAAAATTCAAAATTAAATCAATATATCTTTTCGTTAATTCGTTGTTTCAAGGTAAAAGTAGGTAGTTGAAGTAAGTCACGATGGACTGATAATAAAATTTCACTACAACTTAGTGTTTTAGTCTGACAAGCCATTCTCTGCTACAAAATCTGTTGGATCCATAAATATATTTCAATACATAAGACAATAACAAAATTATTGCTTAATATTTCCGGTCCATAAAATATGTAGGCCATGAGTAAAATTATATGGCTTCTTAAACTTGTATGTTAATCTATCGAACTCTTATTTGATTTATAAATTTGAATTTATGAACTTAGAAACGGAATAAAAATAATACGGGACTGAAAGTAATTTCTTCAGACTCCAACTCTGACTAGATCTGAGTCAAGGCTAAACTATTACCCAATAGTCAGCCACCTCAACACTGACAAATGGTAAAAGTTTACTAGGACCTGCTTTATCTTTATCTTTATCTGGATCTTTATTCACCTCGAAATAAACCTTAATACTTAAATATTATTATATATAAATGCAATAGCTTATACATAATAATATTATTAAAACCTTTGACCGTATATTTCATGGGTGAAAATTACTTTTTCATCTATGAAATATAACACGCTCTTTTTATATGCAATTTATGAAGTTTAAAGAATGCACTATCTATCAAACACTTCCTTGTTTACAGTTGAATGTAACTCTAACCTGGAATAGGAAGAGGGCAGATTTAATTAAAAAACTATATCTAATATCAAGAGCCCATTTGCTGTATATTAGATAATGAAGATTTATAATGTCATATCAATGTATATAAAATCATTATAAATAAATATTCATAATATATTAATAAATCATTAATATGAATTGAAGAACGAGAAAGAACCATTATAATTTTTTCCTGAGTTAAAATATCCGAAACTCGGAAAATAATATCGGTGTTTGTAAACAGGCTAGCAAAAAATGAGAAATTTTTCGAAAATTAAATTATTTATCTAAGGTTTGATAACTCGCCATAAGTAGCATTCGATATGGTTAATTTTATATTTTTTTCAACTAAACTTTGCAACTACCAATAGGAAGATATATTTCTCTTATTTCCCTCTCAGATCTACATGCCTTTCACTGCTACTAGTGTGCCAAACTCAGTAACGCGAAATTTTTAACGTAAATATGTAGATGTAATCTGCTGAGGAATAAAATAACCCATTTCGACTCTACCCCTTATTGTTAGCAGTGATACAAAATTGATAAATATAAACTGTGAAAGAATTAGATAATTAATTAAACCAGAATAAATGAGAAATATTTTTCAACGTCAACAGCTCTAAAACTACAGTTTACTGTCAGAAATCGTAGAACAACTACTAGCAAGCATATTAATTCGAAGAAGGAAATGTAGAATGAAAAAAAAAAATGGTTTATTTGAAAGTAAAATTAAACGAATCTAAAATCATAACTAAATTTGATCGTTTATTATTAGAAGATTTTTTTTTAATAATTTATTTATTGTTATTTACAACTGTATACATATATACACATCAAGTAAATTTCCTGTAAGTTATATTATGACATGATACAAACAGGTGGTGAATCTACCCATTGATAGAACTCCAAAAACATTTCTAAAGGAGAAGATCTCGAGGCCATCTTCTTTTCAGACGCCTAGGAGGATTATTAGGTAGTGAAGGAGAAGCCAGGTTAGAAACTAGTTGGTTTGGGTGGTTGGGAAGTTTATCATGGAAGGATTGGTATCTGGCTCTGGCAAAATCGGCAACATAGGGGACATTAAGGTCCTGATGGATGATTTGGTTTGTGACAAAGTAAATTAGAAGATTTAAAACAAAAATTATGAACAAGTTAAAAAACATTACTTTAGGAAAATCATTCTTATGATGGTCGACTTTGATAAAATTGCTTTAGTATGGTACTTTAATTTTATCGACTCATAATTTATTTAATCTACTACATTTTTTTGTCATTCAGGCTAAAGTAATTTTCTAAAAATCTGATTTCTCATTTAATTGTCTTAAAAATATAACGAAACAACTTCCGATAATTTTTTTTTTTGTTGTTAACATATGTATGAAACTCTAATACTGAATACTGTTCTGAATAGTAACAACCTATCGCCGAGAAGGCAGGTTACTGCACTGGAACAGAAAAGAGGGAACGTGACAGCGAGTTCATGTGGGGCAAGGTCTCTTTAACTTCCGGCCAGTCTTTGTGTTCCAAGCCCGGCCCAGAGCTAATGACGCATGCCTAGGAGAATACCTTTCCTTTTTCTCCTGGGAATATTTTCCAGTAAACATATATACATATATATTGTAGCATAAAAATTAAAAAATATATATTATTTTTATTTAACTGTATCAAAGCCTAGAGACATATGTAGGGGGTTGGCCTACTAAGGAAAAACAATCAAAATATGAGGTACAAGATAAGAATAATAAAAAATAAATAGTTCTAAAAGAAAAAAAATTAAAAAAAATACTATCCAAAACATACACAAAACATTTAGTTTTAAACATAAAAAGATAAAATAATACTATTTAAAATACAAATATATAAATTCTATAAAAATTGTTTAGTGTGTAAATTAAGAAACATATAAAAAAACAAAGTGTCAATTTTGATAATCAACATATTTTGTAATAACAAAATAGAAAAAGAAAAAAAAATACAAACAACTGAAACTTTCTTGAACCAATAGTACTTCGAACTGTTATAAACAATACTAAGTTATTAAAGTAATGGTTAATCATTAAGAAATCAAATAAACCAAAAAGAAAACAGTAAATAAAAAAAGAGTAAAATGTAAGTAATTGACTTACATTTTACTCTTTTTTTATTACATGAATAGTTTATATGCCAGGAAATTTAAATGAAGGATAACTATATTTGTAGAAAGATTTTAGCCTCTGTGAAATAAAAGTAAGCAAACTAAAATGCTTTGAACTAAATTCATAGTAATATGAATATAATAGCATATTCATATTTTGAAATAACGGGAATCAAAATGAAATATATTTCTATCTGAGGATACACTAGCTTTTTTTTCCATTACTTTGACGTACTTGGATGATTTATAGAAATTTATGAACGTATTAAAATAAAGATAAAATAGAAGTATTTCTAAAGAAAATATTTTAGGGCTGCTTAAAAGTTTAATTTAAACTTCGACAAATATTTAACAACATTACTGCATAAAAAAACTGGAAATCTCAAAAAATTTACATTAGTTGTTGTTTCTAAAGCCTCAGATACAATTGACTAAAATTGAAGACTCACACTCTTTGTCTATATCAGGTATAATCTCCACTTAGCGACTATTTTGCCCTTCTAATTAGACAAAAGTAAGTTGGTAAATTAAGTGACATAAAGTTTTTTT
>NW_027104696.1:661666-664995 GCF_000696795.3 Halyomorpha halys | reverse complement strand
TTTAAATAAGTAATTAAACTGATTTTTTTTTTAAATTTGTTTTCATCATTTGTAGTTATTAAGAAGTAATAAATTACTTTAGCATAGCAAATACGTCCACAATCCAGCTCTTAAGTTCTTCTATCCAGAAATGAAGTGCAAAAATCTGTATCAATGTTTTCTCTTATTAAATGTTCCTGTCTAGCTATAAATCGTTTTAACTATTTATTTTATTGAATTTATTCTTTTATTTACTTACCCAAGCACTTAGCACGTAGCTCATGACTATAATACGTAAGTGATCCAAGCATTTCCTTAGAGCTGTCAACACTCCGTTAAAGACAAGAACTCCTTATACCGTCCAGGAACAAGAGTCTTCCTTCAGGCTGAATGTCCTTCGTGATCCTTACTGGTCATCACACCTACATATTGTGTCATCTTCCTGTTAGCAAATCTTCCTGGAACGTTATACGGCCTTGTTTTATGTCTCTCAGTCAGAATTAAATGCTATTATAAGCAAATATTCTTGACTTGATTGTTTAACAATAGATTATAAAGACTAAAATTATTTTTTGAACAGCTATTTCATTATAAAACAACAAAGGAGACCTTTTCATCGGATATAGTCGATTTCAATTGCGTTTGGAAGTCTTATTCCTATAATATACCTAAATGTTGACAATAGAGGGGTCACATAAAATTTTATTTAAAAGTTAGGAATGCCTTTTGACATTTGAAAATTGAATAAAAACAAATAAATTTGATCGTTCCAAACATACATTTTTAGTATTTTAATCATTTAATTATTAATCAAGGGTTATAATTCTATATATCAATTATATTTTTTATAGAAAAAGTTCAACCTATTTTGAAGGCTTATAAAGTATTAACCTAGTTATAATTATTATTTTATATATTTTTTCTTTTTCTAAATTTTTTTTCAGTATTCTTATAAAAAGTAAATAGTAATTATAAACTATTTCTCTTTCTTTGCCATTTTCCCGTTTATTCTTAATTACATAATTGTTTATCTAAATTATGAAGAAGATGGTCAGTAATCACAAGACAACAAAAGTAGTTAACAACTGCTTATTTGCCGACGTTTCGCACCACTTTGTAGAGCTTCATCAGTGGTGTTTTAGTTGAGGTTAATTATAAACTCTACAAAGTGGGGCGAAACATCAACAAATAAATAGTTGTTAGCTATTTTTGTTTTTTTTTGTGACTGCACCCCTGCCCATATCCGAATTTTTAGTAATGAAACAATCTGTGCACCACTCATACATTAACGTGTATATACAACAAATTTCATGAATAATAATTGTTAAAGAGTTAGTACTAGTTTAAGAGTTAGTTACCTGCGTTCATAACATCCCCAACAACAATAATGACTAAATATGTATGTAGGTACCATAATAGAAAAAAAAATTTTCTCTCTCTAAACTAATCAAAATTACGAATTAAGCTATGAATTAGGAAAATATAGAATGTAAGAATGTATGATTATGAAAAGGTTAAAGATCAACTGATATAACTCAAAGCGTCCATTAAAACAAAAATTTGAAAAAATGAAAAAAAAATATTTTTTCTCGAAATAATATAATTAATAAGGAAATTTTAATTATTTGCATTGTTCCACTGGACATAAAAAATAATAATATGGTAAATAATTATAGTATAAGGAAAGTGTTGGTAAAACGGTTTCAAAATATAAATCTATCCATTTTATGAGTTTATCGGAAAATCATCAGATTCTTTGCTTTGTATTAAGGTTATAATAGAGGGGGAGGGAGAGGTTGTATATAATATATTTTCTGTTTTTTAATGACTTTAATTTCTTCCCACTTTTTAAGTTCCACTAACTTTATTCATAGTTTTGAAAATTTGTATTTCAGTTAATTTGATGTTAGGGAAATCATTTTTTGGGGTATCAAATATTTTTGCACCCTCGGGATTCTTAATCGATTTTTATTTTTTACAGATGTGTATATTATTTGAGTTGACGTTATAAATGTCCATTATGAACGTTTTAACTTATTCTTATACTCTTACCTTTCTTTTTAATTTTTTTTTTTTAAAGGGAGTAGGAGGATCTAAGGTATTTTTTGCTCCTGTAAGGCCTCACTAAATTGAGTTACAGGATTTAATAATTGTATTTAAATTGAGTTGGTGTGAGAAAATGCCTTTAGAATCTCAACATTACGAGTATATTCCAGGTGCTTTCAAGAGCCGGGGAAACTCTATATGGCATGGAGCTCGTTGGAAGTTTTCTACATAACCTATGAGGATTATAAAGAATCACATAACCTTTACAGGTTTATCCATAACTGACATATGGGAATAGGATAGTTACAAAAACTCTTAATTTAGGACTAATTAGGCGCGTGTGGTGTGATATATTAAAAATGTTGATACTTAATATAAGTTACGGTGTCGTTGAAAGTGTGTTATAGTGTCATTAGGTGGGAGATAAAGTAAACAGGTTCCATATAGTCCATGTTTCTTTCGATTTTTACCATTGCGTAATGAGTTTCGAAATAGGGTCAAGTTGAACAGACTGGTGAAGAACCAGTCTTCAAATGCTTCAACCTCCTGCTTTTTATATAATTCTTGTCGCAATTAAGATTTCTGTTTTGGTTTGTATAAATACTCGTATAAATAATTTTCTTTGGTTCATATAAAATACTAATCTCTAATAAATATATAATTATATAAAATACACAGTCACTATGTACAGATTGGACTTGATTGAACATTTAGTATAATAACGATATTCTTATATGTCTAGGGTTTTATTGTTTCTCTGAAGCTATTATAAACTTCTGAAGATTCATCTTCAGTTCATTTACTATTACATCATTTGCAATTTCCTCCACCATTCTGTTCAGGAAAAAAATTAAAGGAATTAGTAGGGAAATGGCTAACTAAACTAGTCAGAGAAATTACAATTCCTCTTATTCTTCCAGTGTTTTATTAACACACACAAAACACATGCACACAAATTAATTTATTTATTTTTGGCGCAACGGACATGTAGTGTTACACACATGTATGTCTTTTATTAGACATAAACAGCTCAATTAGGACTTAATTTTTGCAAATTTACTCCACTTTATATGATTTTCTAATAAGTTTTCTACTTCTGTTGATAGTTTTAAAGATATGAAGCTCTGGATGAAGAATTTTTAAAGTTTTTCAAAACTCATTCATAAAGACCTTAACATCCCATTCGTGGCAGATTTGACCCAAAACAGATATGCGTCTTTTTATTCCAAACTCCTTAACCATCCTAACCCATTAATTCTTAATCTTTCATCCTTAACAATCCCTGATAATCCTCCGAGGCGTCT
>NW_027104696.1:654992-660501 GCF_000696795.3 Halyomorpha halys | reverse complement strand
TTATGTTTGTTTTCTCCCGACCTATTTTATTAGCATGAGCGAAATCCGTACCTGCATAGTCGTAGCGGTTCTAGTGCCCTCACAATGATAGAAAGGCACGCTCTATCTGCTTCAATGTAAACTAGAATTCATGATACAGCTCTCCTCTCGGAATAAAATAACACAGAAGAAAAAGAAAAAAAAAAAAAACGAGGAAGGAAATAAAACGCGTCGACAGGGCAGTGAAATGTCGGTCTCTTTCATCTGATGTAAATATCATGGAGTAGTCGGGAGAGGGTAATCTGCCGTAACGGGAACTAGGGTGTACTCCCAGTTCATCGGGAGTCCTTCGGGAAGATTATTGGTGAGAGGGTGAAATCTAATGCAGTGATAGCATCATCAATGATCATGCTTAGTGGAAATCTGTAAGTATGGAGTAGTTTCTGTATTCGTAACTGTAACAGTTAAATGGTATAGGACTTTATGAAATTTAATCTACTGATTTTATTTCGTATGTTCAAACTTGTTACACAAAGGTGTCATCCAGTTTTATAGAAAGTTGGTAAAAATGGTTCCATATCCATTTCTTCCGAATCCCGCCCTCTACTTTAGCATTTGTAAACGTATTTCCTTAACATCTCTTTCAAAAAACGGCCATTTTAGAACTACAATTTTAATGGCGATGGTTACATTAAAATTTCTGAACAGCCCAAAACCAATATCAGAGGCTACCCCAAATAAAAAATATCTATACAATTTATTTCGCAGTTATCATGCATGTGTTTACCCAAACAACGTTAGATATAATTTATTTATCGTTCATGATGATTTTTTCTGGCATACATCATTTTTTATGGAAAAAAACAAAAACGAATATTATTTTACATATTCCATTCTTGTTCAAATTTTATCAGTTCTGAATTTTAAATTTCAAAATTCAAGCTTTGGGACGACAGTAACATTTGTGACGTTTTCCAATTTTACATTAAGATATTTTTTTATAAGGGGTAGGTTCAATTCAATTTTTCCATTAAAAACCTTAAAAATAAAAAGTTTGTTTTTTTAAACTGAAAACCGTTCTAAAAACAAATATAATAACTTGTTAAATTATTTAAGAATGATCCATCTATAGTTTAAAGCTGTATTGAAACACAAATATGGATTTATATAACATGGGACATTTAGGTTTGTATATTTGACTTTGATTTGATAATGATTTCACTTAAATTTTGACAAACTAAAATAATATTATAAATATCTTCAGGCATTCGTATAGCATTCGAAGAATTGTTAGCATTAGAAGAAATGTTACTTGTGAATCTTCCCAAATCTTACTTTGAATAGAACAGCTCTCTTTTTATAGATAATGGAGGTTTATTCTTTTCATGTCAGAAGGAACAACTATATGGTGAGAGTTCATTGCCTAACTCTTGTCTGTACTTATGAATATGCCTTATCGAATATAGCGCTTGGATTTCACGGCCCACTTAAACCTCGCACCTCTCAGGGTACCGTTGGAGATCCAGTAATCTGGAAGGCAGTTCACCTTTTCCTCAAGATCTGCGGGAGATGACTTGCACTTGTACAGTGCCAACGAGATTACGGTCTCCTCCTCTTCTGAAGATAATCTATTTTCTAAATCGATGTACCTCAGAGCAGTTATTAGATAAGTGACAAATGGCTTCGTTTACCAAGAGCTATGAGCTCTCGAAAGTAACGGAGGCCGATCTCAGATAGTGTCTCAGGGCCCATAATAAATGCAATGCTGTCAGAGAGTAGGCAGGCTTACCAAAGTGTCATTGCATCCTTCTTATGGGGTTAAGTATTTTTTTACTATATATATTTATATATTGTAAAAAAACTTAAAAAAGGAATACAAGGCGTGTTTCCACCGATCTCATCCAAACGTTCTTGGTAATGATACATTGAAAAAAAATCGACATTTGTTCAGTCGCTTCTACCACTGGGCTCCGTTTGTCAAGAAACTAATTTATTTCGTGTTGGGAGGGATGTTTTAAAAAAACAAACAAGTCTCCCATCACTCGATCCCGTTTCGAATCAGACAGTTAACAGACAATAATGTTAAAATAAAAAGAAGACAGAATAATAGAACAATGAAAATATAAATTGAAATTTAATTAATATGAAAAAATCAATATAAACTTAAAATGAATTTGAACTTTTCCTAGATCAAATAAATTTTATTTTTATTTTCAATCTAGTTGGTTCAATATTGATAAAACTATATCCAGTATTATAATTATTATTTCCCACTATAATTAGCAACCTATAATAATTGAATAACATGATAAATAAGTTAATTACTAAATAAATCAAATCTTTATAATATAATACTTTTTTTTAGTAATGAAACAATCTTAGCACCATTCATACATTAATGTTTATATAGAACAAATTCAATAAATAATCATTGTTAAGGAGTTAGTACTACTTACCAGCGTCCATAAAATCCCCACAACAATAATTATAATGAAGTATGTATATGCCTCATGTGTCATTGGGAAAAAATATTTTCTCTCTTTTCAAAGGTACAAATCATGAAATAATAAACATTGGGAAGAAAATAAAATTATTTATTATTTAAACAACAAAAATTAAAAAAAAAAAAGATCAAAATCAGGGTTAATAATTTAACATCGACATTTTTCTTTCACTAAAACTTTTTTTTTTTAGTAGATTAGCTTGAAGAACAAATGCGAACGATAAGAAATAATTAATTTTATCGAATATTGTTATTATATAAAGTAAAATAGCCTTACAGATTTTGCAATACAAGAACATTGTTAAGAACATTCCCAGAACGAAACCAGACATTCTGAAATAAAAGAAAAAAGAGCGTATGAAACGGTTAAGAACTTAGATAAGTTCTAATTTATCTATATTGATCTAAGAACTTAGATAAGTTACAAACACACATAACATTTTTATTTTTCTTGAAAAATTCTTAATACTATTTACTTTATTTATTTTTATATTTTATTATTTCATTATTTGATGTCTTATATCTCCCTCATTTTCAGTGATTCTAATATGTTAGTATTAGTAATATGAAAAGTACATGGAGAATTAGGAGTAGATAATAGGATTATTCATAGTGTATTTTAAAACTGCGAAAAATTCAAAATGATGAGGATACAAGAAAACGAACAATGAAGATGTACTAGATAATGTACAGTTTTTCCCAAACGTCGTCCAAAATAACGAAAAAAAGGAAATAAGACCTATTAAGTTTCCTTTAATAGATATATGAACGTAAATAATTACATTTGTTCTGAGCACCTAATATGTTGAGATTAGATATAAATCTGATAAGTATAGATTTACATGCATTAAAATATCAAATGTAATAGAAACAAGTTTATTTTTAACTTGCGAGTTATACCTGTCTATACAGGCATCCAAGTCAATTTGTAATGCAAGGAAAACAAGTTAAGAATGACAGCATTTTTATTAGTTAGTTTATTATTTTAATTGAAAACATGGATTTGTTTATCCGTGGTTGTTTTAATTGTGAAAAAATTAGTACATAAAAAAGTCTTCCATTTATTGTGACGTTTCTGTTATTTGTAAAATATTTTACCCATTACCACAAATCAATTTATTTTTCAAACGATCTAATCTTATAAATATTTTTAAAAAAATTAATAATGATGGAACATATTAAAATATAACATATTATATTATAGTACAACATTTAATTTAAATTATATTGTAATAAAAATCCTCAATCCTGGGTCTTTTAAGAACTCTGTTTAATTTCTTTGTATGATATATACTTTATTGTTATTTGTCTGGCTCTAATAATAACGTATTAAAAAAATAATTATACAATATAAAAATCAATATATATTGTAATATATGCCTCGTTTGCGAGCTAAGAAACTTAAAGATTTACTTGAGCATTAACTTAAGTGTACCTTAAGGGAAATGGATATAATTTCTTTTTTATGTGCATTTATAAAATTATTTTATTAGTTTAGGATCTATTATTACATAATTTTAAACACGGATAAGACTTGTTTAAGTAATATATTGTTTGTTTTTTTACAGGTAAGTTATTGTGATTATTGCAGACTTAGGTGACTTTTTTATGGCTTCTTGGTTATAACGCTACTAAAAATCTATAATGCTATGTAGATTAATTACCTTAGTTTATTTGTATTAATTAATATTCACGCACAAACATTTCAAAAAATACCTTTTTTTTAAGGATAATATGTCATTTAAGAAAATTAACACAAAGAGAATGTCTCCCACTTAAAAAAATAATTTTTGATGATTTTATTTTTTAACATATCGCTCTTAAATTGTATTATCATATGATTTTATGTTTTATGTTTTTCTATTAATTCAAATTTTAGGATTTATATGGTGCCTTATTAGCCTTATTGGATTTTTTTTTAGATAAATTGTTTTCAATTAGTTAATTATTAATGTTTTGTATAGTATACTTTAGTTAGCATCAATATTAAATATTTTACATTGTAAATTTATTTATTATTTTTCCGTATCATATCTTCCTAAAGTTCCTAAATTTATAAAACTCTGAAATTAGCTTATTTAGATCTTAAAAACAATATAAACAAAAAAAAGTTTTTTTGTGTTTTAAGAGTTACAAAGTCAATATAGAATTTAGCTGAATATTTTGAATCAATAATCATAAAATTATTGTATATTGAGAAGACGTTTGGAGATGTTACAGTTTCTTTGTCATATCCTACAGTGAAAAACAATAACAGTGTTTTTTAATAAAGTATTTTCATAACTAATTATTAACCTAAAATGTACAAAATACATATTAGGAATACGAAATAGAAACATTACTGACAATTGTTGTATTTTAGATAACTAATAACTGTAATAGCAACTAGTAACTAGTAATAAGAACCTCAGGTTCGCAATAACATTGAGCATGAATAAAACTGAGAAAGATGAAGGTCAGATTTTTTCTTTTTTTTCTTCCAGCTTCTATTAGTGTCTTTTCTAGCATGTAGTGAGTATGATATTTTTGTTTTCTTTTTATATATTTATTAGTAGTATTGTTAATTATATGTTTATGAGACTGGAGTAATATGAATTTAAATTTTTCACCTCGATTTTTTATCAATAGCCCTGATTCTTTTATTTTTTTTCTGATGATTATTTCTTTTAGAATTCGTTAGAATTCTAGTAGTCAGTACATTTATTAATAAGATAGACTAAATTAATTATAAAACAGTTGTAAGGAATGTTTTAATATATTAATCTCAATTTGTATTCTGTTAAGTTCAATTTTAGTATTTAATAATTATTTAAGAAAATGCCTTATAAAAATATTGTCGTAGTTTTGTTCTTTACTGATCAACAACATAAATATATATTTCTACAAAAGGTTAATATAACCAGTAGAAATTTATTATTTAAAAACATTCTTGGGAGACTTTCATGAGATAAATTTTTATTGAAAATATTTAAATAAGAATTTTGATAGGTATGTATTTGACAAGGAAAAATTCAAATTTTTAAATAA
>NW_027104696.1:640358-654942 GCF_000696795.3 Halyomorpha halys | reverse complement strand
ACCACCAATGGGTGGTTCCTTCCCAAGATTTTCAAGTGTATATGAAACATACTACATATTTACCTATTGTATTATTTTGTACAGTTGTAAATTACAATAAATAAATAATAAAAAAAAAAAAACCTCACACAAGACTGAAAAGACAGGAAACTGCTCGTCGATTCCAACTATTACAACATTTACTAGAACGGTCCAAACTTCCAATCCATTACAAAATACTGATCTACATGACTGTTATAAGGCCTATCTGGACATACGGAGTTGAGTTATGGGGCTCCACTAAACCATCGAATTCCACCCGAATCCAATCTTTACAGTCCAAAATCCTTCGTAAAATCCTTAATGCTCCTTACTTTGTCACAAATCAAATCATCCACCAGGACCTCAATGTCTCATATCTTGCCGATTTGGCCAAAACCAGATACCAATCCTTCCATGAGAAACTTCCCAACCACCCAAACCAACTCGATTCTAACCTGGCTTCTCTTTCATTACCTAATAATCCTCCTAGGCGTCTGAAAAGAAGATGACCTCGAGATCTTCTCCTTTAGAAATGTTTTTGGAGTTCTATCAATGGGTAGATTCTCCACATGTTTGTATCATGTCATAATATCACTTACAGCAAATTTACTTGATGTGTATACAGTTGTAAATAACAATAAATAAATTATTTTTAAAAAAAAGTTTTTTAACAGCCACTACTTTTTATTCCCCCTAATTATGGTTAGACCCGTCAATTTCGGCTAGTAGCTAACTATATATAGCTTTCATTAAAGCAATAACAAATTGGGTTGAAATAATTGGTTTTTTTTTTTCTGGTGGTTTCTTGTTCTGAGTGAAAGGCAAAATAGGACTCCATGTGATTCCAGCGCTTCTCTCCTTGCCGCGTCACTGGTATTGCAAGTCAGTTAAAAACTGTACAAAATCCTAACAATTTATCATTGCTGTAGTAAAACTAACTGTTGATATAATTAATTAGGTTCTATGGTTTTATGATCTATTCAAAATCAATGGAGAACATATTTTAATCTAATAATCAGTTGTTAATTTGGGATCAAGAGATTATTGGCTTGTGTGAATAATTATTTTACCCACTTTAGATATACATATAGGCCACGTGGGACGAAATAGCAAACTATACATATACACTATATAAAATTTTATATTAAAAAAATCTTTTACTTTTCAGAAGTGGATTTATTAACTTTTGATAAAAAAAAACCCTGATACTTCTTCCTTTAAACGGTTTTTATGGAACTCAATACATAATGTTATGGCCTTTGTATTGAGAACTAAAGCGTGATTCACAGGCACGGCTAGATTAATAGCACTCATTTGCACATATAGACCCCCCTCCCCACCTCAGTTATTCAAATTGTTCACTTAAGGATGATGGCTCCTCCCAGCTGGAACCGAACAGAGAAATATCTGTGTCAGTGAATTAATTAGCTTGCTAATGATCCTGCCATTAATCCTTTTACGAGTAACAGGTATCATTCTTGTTCTAGCACGTGTAATCTGCAGTCAGTCATCTTATAATCGTAATATTCATTCATCTTACCCTATCATCTAATGTTTTTTATTTCTCCATAAAACAATATTTAAATTACGTAAATACAAATTTCAAATCCTTTATATCTATGAGGATCAAAATTTGTAATTCAAAACGATACCAATAATAACAGCTACTCATGCAGATTAGATGTTCCAGTTTCAAGAAGTTATAATTTTCCCGTACCTGGAAATCTGTTTTGCTCAATGAATTTTCTTAAACGAAAATAAATGTCAATTTAATTGCGGATTCCTTTTAGCTAGTTATCGGTTCCCTAATTGCTGTATAATAACTGTAGATAATTGATTCCGTTATGTTTTATTTTTAAAACCTGGAAAAAGATAAGAAAGTAGTTTTTAACATTCATGAACAACTTTCTAAAATATTTTTTGTTTACTATTTAATGACTATTGTATATTAAATAATTATATCTTATATCTGATAAAATACTCCGACGTTTCAGAGTTGTTCTTCCATCTCATTATAACATAAAAGGGAGAGAGAGAGAGAAATACTTTATTTATCCATGCTCCCCAAATACATCGGGTTGCTACATTACTCAGCATACTAATCCTTGATCGGACATATATAAATTACATATTTTTACATGATATAATAAAAAAGAAAGAAAACAGTTACTTTTTCGCAGTTTCCTTTTACAATCAATTCCAGTTTACACACTAAGTACAAATATTTCAAATTGTTCCTTTTTTATTTCCCTTTCTTGTCCCTTCCATTTCACAATTTTTATTTCATTTGATCAACAAATTCACTCTCCCAAATCCCCCCTCTCAGATCCTTCTCAGTGATCCGTTAAACAAATTCACTATTAGACAGCAATGTGAGATAAAACTAGAGAAATAATAGTAACAGCAGTAGATCAGATTACAGTAAAACAAACAAATGAATATATTTTACCAAAACAAAACTAATACATAGATTAAAAAGAAAATATAATAAAAAGTTGGTTAAAAGAAATACTGTAAGTAGACACATCAGATATATTTTATTCGTAATTTACTGCTACAATAAAATAATAAATTAACCATTTTGTGATCTATGCGCTTGCATACTTTTTACAACTAATTTCATTGAATTACTTAAGTATATGTCTATTGCTTTAAAGTATTTCCGTTATGTGGCCTACAGACGTCCGGTGTGTGTTTTCCATTTCTGACCCTAATCGGACGACAATTAACGTCGATGTTGCACAACGTCCGGGATGTCTCGCCGAGTAATTTGCACAGGTGATTCAACAGTTTTCCACTGCAGTCAGAGGCTTTCCGCATAGTTGTCGACTTTTACTTGCGGTTGTTCAGTGGTAAGGTCTTGCAAATTCTAGATCGAGATTGCTGAAATACCTTCTTCTGGAATGATGTAGGATCAAAACTAACCCTATTGCTGAAGAGTAAGGGGTTCCGTTTGGTACTCATAAGTCGTAAAATTGATCATGGGGTGTATTCTATAAAAATACAATATAAGAAAAATATATGATCCAACGTTTCTGGACAAATAGTTCCCCAGGAGTCCGTGGTCGGTAACTAATGACTAATTCTTCTTTTAAATATTAGTAATAATTACATTAAAAAATATCAAAGGATTGATGTAACCCGAGAAAGAATCACTTTACGGATTTCCATTTGACATATTGTGAGAAGTAGGTCATTAAAAATAATCCTTGCTAGAGCAAAATAACACGGTTAAAGTTGCGAAAACACGTTTGTTTTGGGACATTTTTATCGTAAAGCGACTGATAGACAGTGTGCTAATAGGACTTCTTTAGATTCTGTAACTCGAAGATTTCGCTTTGTAAGTTATATTGGCTGGTAGTACGAATGTCCTCTTTCAAACAATGCAAAATCAATGTAATGGTCGTGTTTCGTTCAGAATTAAACTAGCAATTGTGTTTTGCTTGCTAACACGAAATCGATCCTCTGTAAACTTGATTACTAATATTTTTTTCAATAAATTATTTAAAATTGACATATATATTTAATTTACTCATTTCCATACTGTTCTATTCTTATACCCAACATTTTTTGGTTAAAGAATTAACCTATAACTTTTTTTTTCGACCCCCTTTCTGGTCATTCCTGACAAACGGGGAAGGGGGGAAGGTTATCTACAAGTGACCAACCTATTCTAGCAATGGTGGGGGGTCAAGCTTTTCATTTTGTGGGTCCGCTACTCAATGAAAAAAGTCAACGCCCAAAATCTGGACTTCAACCACCTGAGCTACGGATGGCTTTTTATTAACCTATAACTAAACATTATAATTTAAAATTGTCATGTTAAGTTATATTTTGTACCAAAAGGATGTCCTTCCCACCTTGTCCCGCCCACGAACTCTCAGAATTTAGTCTGGGCTCTTCTAATGTTCAAAACATTTTCTAACGAGTCATTGTGACGCGTTGTACTTGGCCAATCCTCATAATAGTGAAGGTTTTAAATCTAATATAAGTAAGGCTTCTAAGAAGGGTGGGAGTTGTGGGTTTCAAGCCAATTTCCAATTTCGAATATTTTTTTATATGTTCCTGGATTTAAGTATTTCTTTTAAAGGTAAGATAATCCCGAATCTAATTCTAGGATTTCGGGGAGGAGGGCGGACTTCCATTCTTTTTGATGTTATGATCTGCTTGAGAGATGTGACTTGTCATTCAGTGACGAATATTTTATTATAAGTGAACGTTTTGAAGTGGCTAACGAGGAGCGTGGGATTGGTTGGAAATAACATTATTTTGTACAACTGTGTATTAGGAATATCTGTTTCGTTACATTCATTTTCTTTTTTTTGGATTCCCCTCCGTTGTACATTCCTGAAGCCTTGGTTATCGATAGCGATCATAAGGTGAAGAGGCTCCGAAGATCTCCGGACAATTAGTGCGTAGCATTCCGCTTATTAAAGTCCCCTGTAGTGGAGATAAGGACCCATTGTCCGCCCTGGCAATTTATTCCTCAGAGTCGAGGCTCCCACGTTTTGTCCAAGGACCTCACTACGTCATCAGTCCAGGATCCGAAGGAGATCTTAAGGTTTGTTAAGATTTTCACAATCGCATTTAGATTTTGTAATTGTGATTTGATGAACGGTGTAGTGATTGAGACATTGTTTTTTTCGTATTGGATAGATCGATTCCTAGTTAAAATTTCAATCATTGGGTTATTATGTATTAAATCCTTAAAATATATTTGTAAATTGAGTAAATGTCTGCGAAAGAATACATTGGCTCCCTTCTGCTCAATAATTATCCATCCATCTCTTTTATTTTTTCAATAATATTAAAACTGGGATTGATGGAGAGGTCGGAAACGAAACTTGCAACTGCACTATGATAATTGTTAAAAATTAATTGTTTTACCTAAAATACAACACAATATTTTTTCGAAATCACTTATTAACCAGAACATAATTTATTAAGAGCTTTAACTATACAATACTTCTTGAATGTTTAAAAAATTATGTGAATGTTCAAATATTCAAAAGTTCATACTCCTATTTTTATCGAATGCCTTACAAAATTTATTGTAGATTTAGGCACTTCCCACAGCCCTCTTTGAAATAAGGTTGAGTTAAAATTCAGAATAAGGGTTTTTCTCTCTGCAGAACTACACCAATAATGTATTTTTATTTAAACAGTTTCCTCAAAACGACTCTGTCTGTCTCTGTCGCCCATTTCGTTCACTTGTTATTGTTGTTTTCTACAAATAATTATTTAAAAATTACTCTCCATTTAAAATTGCTAAGATCAATATTCTGTTCAAATCTCAAATTAGTTATAGAGTTTGTATATTTAGAATTATGTTAATAATAAAAATATCTAATAATTAAAAAAAAAGTTTAATATTACACACCAACAAAATATTTATGTTTATGATTTTTACAATTGAATAAAAAATACTTTTTTAATTATTAAGAATAGAAAATAGAAATATGTTTTAAGGGGACCTAGAGGACCTGTTAGGTAAATCTAGTCCTCATCGCTGGAGATATAGCCGGTTATATTCAATGTCTTTAGAATTTTTAGATTACTTCTCTTTCCTAGCAATTTCTGTAAATGTAAAGGACTCATTTAAGAACATAGGAGATGAGCAGAGTCCTTGAGGACTTCCAGTAAAGGCGTCCCATCAACTCCTACACAGTCCCGCTGTTAGACTCCTCGCCAACTAACAGCCTCCAGGAACAGGCGAGCTAAGTGGATAAGCAAACCACGCGAAGGTTAACACGACCATCACTCCAGAGGCAGGGCCCGACCTAGAAAAATAAACAATAGCGCGGTCACAATGACACCAACCTTGGCGACAATACAGTAATTTTCTATATACATAACCGCTTCCTGGTTATTTTAGTTGGAAACCTTCTACCTATTAAAGAAATATTCAACGGATATTTTTTTTATTATTTTCAATTTACAACTTTATATTCTTATACATACATCCAGTAAATTTGATTTTAGTTTATAATGGAGTGATACAGGCGTGTAGAGAAACCACCCATTGGTAGCACTAATGACGTTTTTACATTAGCAGGTCTCGTGTAATCTTCTTTTCAGGCGCCTCGGAGGATTATCAGGAATGGAAGAAATTTTGATACGATTGTCAAGCTACAGAAGTTTAAGCAAAGATTTATAAAAAATTAAAATAACATTCAAAGCACCAAAAAAACAAAAACAAATAAATAAATAAAAAGTAAACTACAAAAATGGCAATAATTTTTTTAAAGAAACAACTAATTTAATAAGGAGATTAGTCTCGCCAATAAAGGATTTAGTTTCCCCTTCAATAGTCAATCATTTAAATTCTATTTGTCATACATTTAGTAATAACGAAGTGTTGACGGTATGAAACATTTGCATGTTCATATTTTTTGAGCGATCGCAAAATTACTCAGTTTCTTCTCCTATTAAAAATAAAATAAAGAAGGATAAGTCGACAAGATAATATAAGGATCTGGCTAATGAGGAATCGCGTTATTTATTCCTGGTTAATTTTAAGTAGAACGCAACTGCCTCGAATCGAAGCCACTTACCGGATTTAAAATAGCACCTTTTCAGAATGGATATCTCATGTATACAAATAAACATAACAGGTAACCTTCAAATATCATGGGTAGTAAAAGGTAAGATCCAACACAAATTACTTTTATTTTCACAGTAATGCACTTATTAATTCACTTTTATTTCTGTTTTAGAGGGATCGAAAAAAAAAATAAAAATGCATTTCTTAAGATAAGATATGATAGGCATATAATATAGCATATAGATAAATAAGAGGCGTGAAAAATCGCGTACATAAAATTTGACTCAAAATAAAAATCCCATATTATTTTTCGAAGATTGATTTCTTTTAAAACTTTTACTAATAAGTAAATTATATTATATTTAGATTATATGCGATAACATTTTATATAGTAAGCTATTATCGATTGTGAGAATATGCAGTTATTCAGGCTGACGCCTGGCATTCCAATCCCTCGTTATTCACCAGAGAGTGAATAACATTATTCACGAATACAGAGAGACTACAGGTAGCTCCTCTGGTAGTCGCACTCTGCCACGTGAATGACAATTGATCAAGCTCTTTCTTAGAAGCACATTCCACTTCTGCCTTGGCATAAGAAATAACTTTGATTTTCTTCAGTATGTCATGAATATTATTATATTTTTGTTATATTATAACTTATTTTGATGTAAAGCAATATTGTGATACTATGATAACAATAATATTTCCAGTTTCGTATCGCACCCATCTGATTAAATGCAATCTAGGAATAGGTGGATGAGTATAATTTGGATGGGGTATTTTTTGTAGTACTCAAAGAAAATTATCGATATCAATGGTAGTTTACTTTTCCTTGTTTCGATAGGGAAGTAGTAAGAGCAGGTAGTGAGAAGTTAAAATATAAAAAACTTTAGAAGATTCGGTTCATAATAAGTTCAAAACTTTTTAAGAAATCTATACTAAATCATACATTTTTTATTCAAAAATTGAATATTAATTATTTTTCTAGGGTTCTAAGGTTTTACTAAGGAAAAATATGGACTCTCCTCACTTCTTAAAATTTTTATTATAATATAACGTTTCCATTTTTGCAGCTCATATTCAACCTGCATTGATATATAATTCTGTACATATTTTTACTCTGTTTTTCTTATTTTTATATATTTATTTATGTTTTGGTATAAATTTGCTTTATTACTTATTGCCCAAGACTGTAAAAGATTGTAATATTTATAAATAAATAAAAATATATTAATAAAAAAAAAAGTTTCATGCCTGATTTGGCTACTGTGATATGAAACTAAATTTATTCCTTCATGTCAAATAATAACTTCAGAGGAATTTTTTTTCTTTCGGTTCGTGCATAAATTTTAAGAACATATGCCCGGAAGGATGTAATATTTAAGCAAAATTACCATAGAGGATTTAAATGTATTTTTTGTTAAAAAATCTATGGTTTTTCAAATGACACAAACTTATTTTTTTATTATTATTTTTGTATAATCAAAAAATATAAATATATCTCTAGTAGGGTATAATGAATACTTTAATACATACAATTTTTTATCGAATTATTTCGTAAAAAAAAAAAAAATTACTAAATATTTTGTGTTGTCTGTAAGCTTTATAACAGGAATATAATGGATATTCTCTCATAACTTGTAACTACCTCAATCAACTTAAAAGTGATCGCTTCGTAAGTATCATGATAACTGCCTACATCAAGTAATATACTTAATTGGATAGTCTATTTAAATCGATACTAAAATCGATGATCATTATTGATAAAAACAAGGATACTTTCTAAGATAAAAACTGCACTGAAACTGATTCAAGTTAAATAGATGTAGATAATCGAGTTAGGATTCGCAAAGTCAACAAGAGTCGACTGTTGCTGCCTAGTTTCATGCCGGATTGCAGAGTTCGGTTGGTTAACTGCTTCGGCCGTGCCCATGTTTTTTGTTATCTTTTGCATCGATTATTAGACAACTACTGTTATGTAAAGTGCACTTTTTTTAAGTCGTTCTGTCTGGCATTTTTCCGCTTTCTGAATTATATCCATAACACGGTTTGTTAAATGCGAAACGGTGACTTACTTTCGAATCTAACTTGTTTTAAACATGCTTAATGAGTTTATTTTACGATACGTCCATAGATAGAAGAACTTTTTATTGAAAAATAATGAAATCTAGTACACTCAATGCCGATAGGAATGTATAGGATAATAATTATGTTATTCCTATGTATAGGAATATAATTATTCATTCCTACCATAGATGCATATTAAAAAAAATATATATTAATTATAATAAAATTAAAAGAAAAAAATTCAATCTCCTTGTTTTTAACCAATATTATTCAAATGAGCATATGGAATGTTATGACCAATGTCCATTGGTACCTAGATTTTTTTATGCACTTTTTTTTTTAATATTTAAAAAAAAAACATTGATGCTAACTTCAATACATATCTTTGATCATTCTTCGAAGAACAATTAGTGGAAGAAAAGCAACAACAACATAATCTGATGAAAACTTTTATAGCAATGTTTCTTAATCTTTGTTGCATTGCCAATAATGATATAAGGGTCTGCAAGTGAGATCATGCATAACAAAATATGCATAATGACGGCTGTTGTGGAGATATGAAAAATTCATTTTCGAGTTCTGTTAGTAAAGGTACAAAATAATTCATTTTTGATTCCTGTTAGTAAAGATACAAAAAATTTATTTTTATTTTCTGTTAGTGAAGATAAAAAAAAAAATTTTGAGTTCTGTTTTTCTGAAGACATCAAAAATTCATTTTTGAGTTCTATTAACCAAAAAAAAAGTTATTTTCTTTCAGAAAATGGTTCAGTTTTACTTAAACTATTTATATTAAACAAGAAACATAGTAAATACCATTAAAAAATAAATATTGAAGTATTTAAGATTATTTTATTCCAAAAAAACCTAAACGTTTCGCTAGATTTTCATTTGGAGCTCGATAGTCTTTAAATTATCTACAATACTAAAAACTTTTATAGAGTATTATTTAAAGTTGAGTAAATTCAGTAGCATGTGGACTCTAATAGACATCTGTTCATCTAATGGTTCCTAAGCCAAAACGTTTTTAATAACATCCAGAAATCAATATTAAGTGAATTCATTTTAGAATGTAAGGTGCATTATTTAGAATAGAGCTCAAGTTTTAGGGAATTCATTCTACTTTAAGTAATTGTCTATCAATGATTTTAGTGCTGCAGTTAGTTTTGAAGATAAAAAGCTCCGAATAAAAAATGAGAAAAAATTTTAGGTTTATCTGAAATTAAATAAACTTCTGGAGGCTTGCATTTTAAATAATCTAATATCTAAACTATTTTCTTAATTAATTTAATTTGTATGTTGGCATATATTTGTACGCATAATACTTCCTGAGATACTTTTTTTCATAAATCTAGTTTGTCTGAACAACTAGATATCAATATTTTGTTAATTTATTTTGTCGGATATCACGAAAACTACTCCTCCTAAGAAGATCAACGTTTATAAACTACTTTATCGTATATTTAACTAGCTTTAATTTGAGTGCTGGCGAACATCTGTACGTCTTTTGGTTTCTGCGATATATGTTTTCATAGGTCGAAATTTTTTTCGGAACAGAAAAAAAATCAATATTTTGCGAATTCATTTTGTCGAACATAATGACAACTACTACTCCTAGGAAGACAAACTTCATTTTTACGTAATACACATTTTTACATCATTTGGTTTTCAATATACAGATTTCTCAAATTAAATTCACTTCATACTGATTTTTCAGCCTATTTTTTATGAAATATTGCTTTTTAAAAACTATATCTTTATTGTAAACAGTTCTATTATGGCAGATATAATATCAAATTTACTCTTCTTTAAATGATATTCTATTAGGTTTTTTAGTGTTGTTGATAATTTTAAAAATATCGAGTTCCGAAAGAAAAAATAATTTTTTTTTGATATTTTGAAAGAGCCGCCATTTTGTATTACCCCTACTTGTACTTAGCAGACTCATCAATTTCAACTAGTCATTATACATAGTTGTATATAATAGTCGAAATAATTGCCTTTTTTCTCCTGTTGGGCTCTTGTACTATGAAGTATTTCGGCCGTATATCCAACCAACAAAACAGCCTGTTACAATATTGTCTAGTTCGTGGACGAAAATATATCTTATGGACTTAACGGCTCTGAAACATATATAAGTTAAGAAAAGTACGTTTAAAACTTGACCCGATTGCAATGCATTCTCTATCTTGGTGGTAAGTAATGTAAAAAAAAAAAAATAGGAAGTAAATGAAAATATTAAAGGACAGGAATCACGTAGTAACAACGTTTTAAAATATCCCAAGTCTAAAACAAAAAAAAATATTTCATAGTTTTGGCTGATCAATATGTTTTTATGGTGCATGGAAACCGAAAATGAACTCTGTTTTTTTTTGTCTATCTCGTACAAATTTTTCTATAATTCCATGAAATCTGCATCTACATTTGTAGCATGTAAGTCTTTAATATACCCATGAGTACTCATACAATTAACTTCAATTTGTTTTTAAGTTTTAATTATGTATCAAATAAATACTTTATAATTTCCTAAACATATTTGAGTTTCTTTTAATTACTTTTTAAATATAGCCATATTCTTTTATACTTCAAAAATCAAATTTTAGAATTTTTTTGTATTGAGACCTCTTTAATTAACCCGAAATTGATTATATAATGTGAATCGACAAAAAATTGATAATTAATTCTACATGGCCAAAAATGACTACATAAATTCCAATAAATTTCACAGACCATTAAGCTGACATATACACAAGGCATACATCGCGAGTTAGGAAATCACTTTGGTTTACTTTCCCTTTCAGAGCGTTGAGATATGTAGTTCATTGTAGGCACACCCCTTTCTACATATTTGTTTATCAATTCTCAATTCAATAATTTTATTTATTTAAAATGATTATTACGGGATTTATTAAATAATAATTGTATTTATAATTTAATTAAATATGATTTAATTAGGAATATATGTTGAACTTTATTTAATTTATTTAGATATGAAAGTTTTATGTGTTTTGAGAATGGCCCTCATAGTTAATTCTCACGGATCAAGCAAATTATCATGCCTTGTTTAGATGAAACATTGTAACAGTTATAGAAGCAATACATCAAGCGGACAATGGAACCTCGTTCCGAGATTCATATCAACATTATGGCGACAAATAAAAAACTTAAACAGGAAGATAAGAAGCCGGATAAGAGACCGTTGCAAGGGATTTTTTTCTTGTTAGGGTTTATTGGCCTACAAATGCAGTTATTTAGCAAGATGTCGCGATATTTTGGTTTCCATATCAGATCCGGACCCCATCGATGTATTGTCTCGAATCATAACTGTTCGTATTATCGAATCCCATTTCGTGTGTTACAGTTTATGACGATGATATTTTATGAGATGCCCGTTCATCAACTTTATAGACTCGGTGGAATCCAGCTAAGACCTTATCCCAGAAGACACTTTTCAGTTTTTTTTTTTACTCCAGCTCTATGGTGCTTTTAACATTAATGTTTTATTTGTTTTATAGGACAGACAAAATTTAAACTAGGTTTCTTTTTTTTTATTTATTAATTTAATACCAGGTCGACCTGTTACATGGTTAATATAAGAGGTCCATTTTTTTTTTTTTAACTATTGATTATAGGGGTATAGTCTCATACAAAAGACTCCCCTAACTGTATACAATGTTATAAATAAAAAAAATTAAGATCAAATAGATGGATTAAAATATTAATTCTTAATAAAAGATAAAAGTAAAGTCAATAAATAAGAAAAATATGAAGAGAAACAAAATTAAGATAAATAAAATAAAATTTTAGAGCGAGATTTTAGACTGGGCTTCAGTCTTCGGGTTGTGGTTGGGTTTCCAAAGTTATAGGTCACTGCTCCTTTAACTGTAGGTAACTGGGAGTGGAACTTCATGTACCTTGTTTTGATGTATTCCTCTATTGTCTTTATTGTCTCTATTTGTAATTACCGATGCAATTGGCTGTTTCTTACAAACCAAGGAACATCTACTGTAAATCTTACGACTTTGTTTTGAAAAGATTTTTATTTTACCATACATGGTGCCATAAGTCAGCAGTAGCATGAGAATTGTTTTAAAAATAAGAATAGCTGTTTCAGGTTTTAATTTGGATTTTTTATTTAGGATAGGATATAGCATTGCTCACCTTGCGTAAATTTGAGTTATTTAGATGTTTATATGATTCGATGGCTGGATGGTTCGAAGGCATGGAACAAATGAGAGCAATGATGAAGCAGCTTCTGGCATTGTGTGAAGAGGTTGGACTTTATCCGAACCATCAGGAGACGAAACTTATGACAAATGGCGTACAGGAGGAGTGTGAAATGAATAACCATAAGTTGGCATATGTTGAAGAATATATTTATCTGGGTCAGTTAATATCATTCACGGATAGAGGAGCAAAAGAGGTCCAGAGGAGATTGGCACTCGATTGGAAAAAGTTGTGGTCTCTTAGGCATATAATGAAGGGAAAAACAAGTATTAACCTTAAAAGGCAGGTCTTCGATAATTGTATTAGCCCAGTTATGGATCCACTTATGGATGCCAAGCGTGGTCACTGACCTGAGTTATAGTCAAGATTTAGGATTCAGTAGACAGGAAATTACAGGTGTGGCAAAATAATATTGGAAGAAGCATTGTGAACGTGAAGAAAAGAGATCGAATAAAAAATGCTTGGATCCAGAAAGAAACAGGACTCACTGACACACTGAAGATGACAAGATTGATCAAATGAAAATGGGCAGGGCATCTCCTTCGATGCGAAGATGACAGAAGGTCAAACCACAGAACGGACTCTATACAACCTTCAAAGAAGAAGAGGACGTCAAAAGATGGAGCGATATATTCAAGAGGATGGCAAAACCCCTCTGGTGGAGATCTGCTAGGGACAGGGATGTCTGGAAGAAAAAAGGGAAAGAACTTGCCTCCCAATAGTGCTTGGTCACAGCTGGAAGTGCCTTAAATGTTCATTTAATTTACTTACAATTCACTTAACACATACTACTAAATTTCTAATTGGATACCTTAAAACTGATTTGTCTAAGTTTATAATTTTTTTTCTAGCTATTGTAGGCTGATTTCTCAAGTCAGTCTTCTCAAGTCAATCTTTAAAACCAAATATCATCAATTACTATAAGAACTGTTTCTTTTAATAAATTTCTAAACACATCAAAAGCTTCTATCACCAGGTTCAGTCTCTATTATTAACAAATTTTAGTGCTTAATATATTTTATATTTTATTTGTAATAATTTAATTTGGTATTTCATTTCTAAAATAAAATAATTTAAAACTTCATTTTTGTATTTTATATTTTACTTCTATACTTTTGTTTAGGTCAAAAATTAAAACCAGTATTTAACTCATTTCTAACATTTTTCATGTTTTATTTATTTATTGTTTTAAGATATTATTTATATTCAAATAGTGTTATATTTAAACAAAATATTTTTCATCCATTCAAGGCTCCTCTATAATAATAAAATATACCTGACAATATTAGAAATATACCTGAAAATGATTTTAGAAAATATTAGCTAGCGACATTGCTCATGGTTTCTTGTCCTCTTCGCGGGAAGGATCAGAGTTTCACTTCTATACATAGGCCAATAAGTCGACGTTTGAGGTGTTATCGTGTCTTATGAAAGCTCGTGGATAGCAGCCTTTAGATATCTTTAGTTTAGCGTGCAAAGTCGTGACCTCCAAGATTGGTGCTTCGCGTCAAAGCCACCTCCTACAACGCCCCGGGCTTAGAAAGAACTTGCGCAACAAAGATGTCAGCATTTAAAAGTGCAATAGACTGTGGAATCGTGTGAAGTTCCGTGTAAGGAGTAATGCTTCAAATGTTAGATCTGTCTTATAGCCAAAAGATGTGTAGCCTGTTGTGTGCTCCTTGCAACCAATAATACAGAATTTAAATGATGAGTTAATTGTTGAAC
>NW_027104696.1:632507-640263 GCF_000696795.3 Halyomorpha halys | reverse complement strand
AGAGAAGAACACAAATAATTAAATAATTAATAATTAAAACTTATTAATTAGTGCCGACGTTTTGGCCAGAATTTTATGCCTTCACCCGGGCTGAGAACAAAAAACAATATAACAACTATAATGAATAAAAGGAATAATTAGAAAATAACTAAAATTATAGATAAATAAATAGTCTTGAAAGACATTTATAGTATAAGTATTACAAGAAGATAAAGGCTATATGAAAATTAAGAAAGAGGGAAGAAACAATAATAAAATATATATGAGAGTTTATTTAGTAAATATATATACAAAATAAAAATTATTTATGAATAATAATAAAAATTATTAATTATTTATTTATTATTTAAAATATATTATTGAAACGTTGGCTCAATAAAATAGTATATTTCTACTATTTGAGATTTTTTGACCGCACCCGGACCATATTCCTTTCATAAAAATTATTTATAATAAACTGTTGAAAATAGTGGAAAATTAAACGTATAAGTAGTTAATTAAATATGAAATTAAAATAACAGGTTTAAAGAAATACAATGTAAAGTTACATAACCCAAAATTAATGAAGAATTATGAATTTTTTAATTATATAATAATTATTTAAAATTGAGTGCATGGAAAAAATGTGAAAGAAAATATATGCAATTAAGGAACTATGTGAGTGAGCTTTATAAATTCGTAATAGACAGAAACTTTAGAAAAAAATAATACCACATCTACAAAGACGTAAAAGGTAATAGAATATGATAAAAAGCGCATAAACATACTGAATTAATAAAGTAATATTTTCATGATTCCAGGCATGACCTTCTTTAACCCAGTGGGAACCCCAGCTATAGATTATTACATAGATAAATAATATGTAATAATAAAATATAAATAAATAATAATAATAAAGCCTGATATTTTGCTAATATCTACAAGAGAAAAATATGCAAGTATTATAGAAATAGGCGTACCATTAAATGACAACCTTCACAAGATGGTAGCAGAAAAAAATCGGAAATATCAGGATCTAGGAGAGAAATTAAAACAACTCTATAAGCTCAAGATTGCCCAGGGTGGTACTGTTGATTATCTCAAGCATTGGTCTGATCCCGGAGACGACACTGGAGAGCATTAAGGATAAATAACAATTAAGTATAAACTAAAATGGATTAAAATAAAATGATGATGATAAATAAACATAGATGACTTAGTTAAATAATAGAAAATAAGGGGAAAAAATTGCGTTAAATAATTAAAATAAAATAAACTAAATCTTCAAAAATTTTCCTGAACCTAGGAAACTATCTATAATAAAAATAATACCAAAACCCCAAAAGCCGCCAGATCACCCATCCTCTTACCGTCCCCTCTCTATATTACCAATCATGAGAAATATTCTCGAAAAAAATATTTTGAAACGCCTATACCCCATCCTAGATTCCAATCATATAAACCCAGATCACCAGTTTGGATTCCGAACATCCCACTCCACTATCCAGCTATGTCATCGTTTGTTGGACGTTGTTTCGTCTTCTTTGGAGCGCGGAATGTACTGCGCGGGAGTCTTTTTCGATGTATATAGAACAGGCTTTTGATCGAGTCTGGTACCCGGGACTGCTTTACAAACTCTTTAAATTCCTATCTCCTACATACTTTCTCATCAACCGTTCCTTTCTTACTGATAAATTATTCCAAGTAAGCCATAATGGTTCCTATTCATCCCTCTATTTTCAATCCGCTGGTGTTGCGCTTGTATCCTCAAGGTAGTATCCTCGGTCCCACCCTCTAAACCGTCAATACACCTGACATCCCAACAACTCCTAACACTATCCTTACCACGTATGCTGATGACACATGTGTGCTCACAGTTAATAATAACCTTTTGATTGCATCCCAAACTCTCCAGTCCCCATCTTCGAAGAATGGTGCCAAAATTGGAGGATAAAAATAAATCCCAACAAACCCCATCAAATCACCTTTACTCTTCGTCGTAAACCTGCCGAGTGCCCTACAGAATACTTTAATAATGTGGCTCTTACCCCTGTAGAACAGATTCGTTATTTTGAACTACACCTTGACAAACGACTAACCTGGGATCCTTATACAAGACTGAAAAGACAGGAAACTGCACGTAGATTTCGACTATTACAGCACTTACTAGACAAACGGTCTAAACTTCCAACTCATTAGAAAGGACTGATCTACATGACAATAATAAGGCCCATCTGAAACATACGGAGTTGAGCTTTGGGGCTTCACCTAACCTTCGAATTTCCCTCGTATCCAATCCTTACAATCCAAAATCCTTCCTAAAATCATCAATTCTCCTTACTTTGTTACAAATAACACCATCTATAAAGTATGTCTCTTATGTAACCGATCTAGCCCGAACCCGATGTTATTCCTTTCATTATAAACTCTCCAACCACCCAAACCCAATAAATGAATTTTTAAAAAATCTTGAAAACCATCATACGTAACCTAAATTACAAGAGAATCAACCAAATCAAAGGATTAACATCCTTTGATTTGATTGATCCTCTAGTATTATGTGATTATATTATATTATATGATTATATGATATAGTATATGTGAAAGTTGTGTGATGCGTGCATTGAATTAGATTATTTTTTTTAAAATTTTAAATATGTTCAAAAGTGCTTTATATCTGTGTGTACTTTTTGCTTGGCATATAAAATTATAAATATGAATACATTTTTAATACTATTTTTGAAACCAAGAAAGACTTGTAAAATCCAAAGGATAGCGGACCGTATTGATGACAGGACGTTAACTTGAGGACTGAAGGCCACTGGGGCAGGATGGCAAGCTTTTCTTCAACTTGTCATAGAAAAAAATCTTTGCGAGCTTCCCTGGATATCTACGAGGGGTGACTAGAGTATCCCGGATTCGCCGACTCACTTGAATAATCTTGCGGTTTAGGCAGGTTGATGGATGACTTGATAGCACAAAAGCTACTCTTTCCTCAGATAACAACGTATTCATGTTATAAAAAAAGTTCTGTATTACAATCATATTTAGAAATATATAAGTAGTATATTGTGTATTTAACAAACTGTAGTCGCTTTTAGAAAAAAAAATAGTTCAGAAAACATAAATATGTGAAAATATTTTGTATGAAAATTTCTTTCCTTAGGTTTTCGATGTTAATTTAGGTGAAAATGGCTAATGTCTCAAAGAAAAAATACTTGCCTATAACAGATTAGGAATTGGATATTTTTTGGGTTACTAAATGTTACTATTTTAAACACCAAACAATTACCACACAATTACTATTCGAAATTGTTTTACGATTTACAGTCATGCCAGGCTCCTTCAAACTTTCAGTTTTTCTGGAATTAACTAAAATTGAGTCAGAAGTTTGCTATAAAAATAAATTATATCCACTTTAGGAAAATATGTTTAAAAATTAGCAAGGGAACATCTCATGAAATTCAGTTAAAACATTATTTAATATGTTGACTCGCAACATCTATTTGATAGAGGGAAATTTATTTTCTTTAAAATAACAAAATAAGTTTTTGGCGTGGAATTTCAAATTGAAAAAAAAAAATTTTAATTTCCTGAAGTGGATAAATTAACTTTTGATATAGAACTCCACAAATGTATCATTATCGAAACTTGATGTAACTAATTTACTTTAAGTGAGACATCTTAAAAACAGTTAGTTAAAGAAATATATATATATATTTTCGTCCTTATAAATTTTGTATTTACCTGAGATCTCTCAATATTTATTGTTATCTTTAAGAACATGAACATGGTATTATGAAGAATTGTCGAAATAAACCACCAATTGAATAAGGGAATCAACACACAAATTCTAATGTAGAAAACATTCTTAATATATACAGTATCGAGAAAGAGAATCATATATTTATTTTTATTATCTGAAGCCAATATGTACTCTATTCCCGAAATGATACCATCCCTTAACAATTGAATGGTTATTCTTAGAGCTTGTTATAATTAGGGTATTGATCCTGTTTATGTTTGTTTTATTATGAGTTTTTATTTTTTGTATTTATTTTATATTGAATAGTATACATAATAATAATAATAATAAATTCGTAAATCAAGTACAATTATGCAGCTTATATCAGATAGCCTATGTTTATTATAACAAGAGTAATTATTTGTTTAAAATACAAGTTTTATTATGATGTGCAGGAAACATCTCACATGAAATATTTTGAATTATTTGTACAAAAAGTTCATGTTCTTTAATAACTAAAGTAAAAAATAAAAAAAATATTGAAATATCTGCAAAGAAATGAAAAAAAAAGTAGGATTCCATTGAAATTTTTTTAAATATTAAGGTTTTAACGAACTTTAGTATACGAATCAATTGTTCTAGATATCGGCATTGAACCTCAGATCTACTTAAGCCTCGCAATTATTTTATCAAGTTTTTCAATCTTAAGATGCCACAATCAATGGAATACAGTATTAGGATGAATGGTATGAACAGTAGATCATTTGGGTCAAAAATGAACAGAAAAAAAAAACAGGTACTGCACAAGGTTTGTCATTACGTTAAAAAACACCAATGATAATGGATCCCCATTCAAACTAGAACAGAGGTATGGCTCCGTAAACGGCGTAAAAAATTTTGACGAAAAAGGTGGGGTTGGGCAACAAGTGTTTCTGCTGTGGATGGCGACCAACAGACCTGAAATGGGAAAGTTTTTCCAACCAATGGCCAAGCAAAGTATGCGTACCGAATCCTTTACTGTTAAGACAATATCGCTGAGGTTTCCAGCAATCTTACGGTGTTACGAAAAGAACATGTATCTTGCAAGTTGAAGGTTCGGAGTTCTTAGGGATAATGGGTATTTTTTGGATACTATTTCGAAACTAATTCTCATTTAATATACATTTTTTTCATATGGATGGAGGCGAAGAATAAATTTAGCAAGTGACAGAAATTATAAATACAGAAATCAATTAATTAATCAACTAATTCCATCATATTTATTTTCTTTATTTATATTTCGTTTACCCATGTTTCTTGGTTTTCCTCATCGTCAGGAAAAAATAAAAAAAAACCTTTTCTTAAGTTTCCTTGTCAGTTGCCATATGATTATATTCTTTTCTTAAATATATCTTTATTAATATTTATTATTGAACTCAATGCTATAAATATTATAAATACATACCAAATTTTGATTATAAAGATAGGTAATAATGAAAATAGTGAATGTTGGGAAAGTGTCGATATAAAATATAAACACAACAAGGATAAATATCATTAATTATGTGTATACTTGACAACGTAACAAAAGAAAAAAGTATAAATATAATATTTATTATATTATATAGTATAAAAAAAATATTATAGTCTTGACGAGGGGGAAAATGCGCCGACACATAAATAAATTAATAGGAATTAAAAGGGAAGAAAAAAATTCAAAAAATTTAACATTTAAAAAAAAATCCCATTAATGAGTAGCTAGGATCATTATATTTATTGATTATAACGAAAGGAATCCTTGGCAAAATGTTATCGAACAATATATAAATAAGTAATAATAATAATAAATCGTGCATATAAATCGTAAATATAAATTGTGCATTAATTGTGAATAAATTCAGCAATTAAAAAACAGATTAATTAAATAAGAATATCATAATAACATTTATATATTTTGGAAAATTGCCCTCTTAAGCACTTGTTTGCTATCTTATTTACAATAACCTACTTTAGTATTGTTATCACACTTATCTTAATGGTCGACATAGGTTCTGAAATATAAACTTTCTGGGTTTTTAAATTATTCAGTATGTGAGGGGGAGGATCGATTAAACCTACTTCGATGTAAAAAATTTAAACAGTCTTTTAAAAATTATTAATTACAAAGGATAGTTAGAACAGTACTTCTAGAGCGTTTTTCAATCATAAAACTTGTAACATACACAATATATAATACATCGAGACGAAGATTTTTTTTAATTAATTCAACTAAACTACAGATCTACCTTTCAAAGAGGCCTAGTGCATCGTCATTAACATATAGATGCACATTGTGCATTAATACCTGACTGTAAAGATACCGGTTCCAGTTACGATATTTCTAGCATGTAACCGGTGACATGAGTACGTTAATCCAGCTCACTAATGCCGGGGTACAGACACTGTTACGTTCTCTCCCGCACGAATTGCTAAATCTGAATATAATCCCCTCCCTCTTGCCTCTAGAGTTCCATTGTCGACTTTCACTGATGGTAGATATCGATTGTTTGTGTCGATTCTAGTTCATTAGTCGGCCGACCGATGAGTGCACTTGCCCACTTCGTGGTCTAGAATAGGGTCAGTCCTGGTTACCTGGATGGGACCATTTCCGTATCAAGATTTTCTCAATCAGGCAATTAATAAAAATTGTAATTCTCTATTACATTAATATAAATACAATTTCTTACTGATTATTTTGTTAACAAAAATGTATGATATGTTGTAACAAGAGAGCCAAAGAAATACATTATTTAATTTCATATACGAACTAAAGAATGTGAAATGCCAAGATATATTTATTCTGCATTCCGAAAGTATTACTTATTGTTAGATTTCTATAAATTAAAGTCTGATTCTCAGTAACGTCAGAAAACCTATAAAATTTACCTTCTGTCGATGTTTTATTCAAATAAAATATCACAAATTATTGATTTATGGAGGAATTTCAAAAATGATAATTTATTTGACTGAAAGTCACAACTAATGTCATAAGACATACAGCCTGTATATAATTCTAGAAAAGAAGAACGTTTTATTGTTCATTAAGATGGTCGTTCCATAATCCTCTTTTATTATTTTTCTCCATAAATTATAAGATTCAAAAATAAGTTTTGTTCATAAATTATAGATTAAAAAATATTAATATGTATGCACTTTCCTTGCTGAAGGGAACGATTTTGGGGAAAATAACCAATTTTATTTAGTATTTGGAAAGTAATATATTTTTTTTTTGGAAATTTGGAGGCTGCAACTATGAAACTGGTGACCACTAACATTTTCATCAACACTACTTCAGGGAAATTTCTGATGATAATAATAATCAAATTGGCAGAATGATAAAAATCACATGACATTCCTGACGTAACTCGGCGTAGGCTGAAGAGGAGTTGGATGCGGGACCTCCTAGTGTAATAAAATAATTTACATACCGTCAGGAGGATGCACCACTCTCCCTTATGCCAACTCATGCCATGCCTGGATAGACCATCTCATTTGCTGGTTGTAAAGTACATTGACAGGTGCTAATAAAAAAAAAATGTAAAGATAAAAAAGAGTAATAATAACAATACAAATCAAATTGGACTAAGAAAAATAAAATCATTATTTTTTTTATTCACATTTAGTAACTACAATTTAAAAATATGATCATGTTTAACATAAAATCTAAGGATGTCAGATTAACTGAAATTCTTGTCTGCTTAAAAAGTTATTCCCGCTGATAAAATTAATTTTCCTTTCTTCGGAATTAAAATTATTTATTTAATGATTTTTTTTTCCATTTTAGCAAATTTTTACTTATACAGTAGAACCCCTGTTAACCGGGGTAATGATGGGCATGGGTGTTCACGGATAATAGAAAACCCCGGATAATCGAATTACAATATTTTATTGCTTTAATGTGATAGGTAAGAACGTTAATTAAAAAACAAAACTCTGTAGCATGCCAGATTTATTAACGATCAAAAGTTTTCTGTACATTAAAAATACATGTGAGTATAAATATACATATGTAGG